>NC_079169.1:8402053-8617053 GCF_947568905.1 Ostrea edulis
TTATAAAAACTTGGAGGTCATGCTCTGTTTTTTTTAGTTTGTTTCCATGTCTCAGATCCGTAAAGAAGAACAGATTTTACATTGGTTTTGAATATTCTGATTTTAGTTTTGAGGCTGATGTTATTGCTCTTCCAGATTGGTCTCAAGGTAACAAAGGCATGTCTTGCCTTCCCAATTATATTTCTGATGTCTTCATCTGCTCCTCCAGTTTTGCTCACTATTCTTCCCAGATACGTGAAGCTATCAACATCTTGGATGCTGTTGCCTTCCAACATCACAGGCGAGTCATGTTGTGCATTGATTCTTAGGCACTTGGGTCTTTTTGATGTTTAATTCAAGCCCTGTTTGACCTTGCAACTGTTTGGAGTGACTCTGTTTTCAGTTGGATGATCACTTAAGGAATAAATATTCAGTTCATTTGGGTGGTTTGAATGCAAATTTCATAAAAAGTCTAACAAATCCTGAAAATAATACATTCACAAAGCATTTTTGTCAATATTTGAATGAGTGTTTTATAACAAAGGTACACTGAATTGAGAAATCAGGACAATATAGTGTTCAATCTGAGAATGTGTATTAAGTTACAAATACTAGTCTGAGAGTATAGATAATAGTTTATGATGTACACCTCATGTTTGGTAATCGTCAATAAAGCATGCCATTTGAATTTGAAATGTGTATGGGGAAATTTTACCTGGGTATACTGTAATCAAATTATTTATCACACAAGTGTAAAAATCAAACAGAAGCAGACTGCATCACATTGTTGTAATTAGGGCTATACAGACCATATTGGCCTGGGTAGCACAGTGGTTAGAGCACCTGACTTGTTATGAAGGGTTCCCAGGTTCGATTCCTGGTCCAGCCAAAGATTTTCTCCTCTCTCTCCTATAAATACTACATTTGGTGCCATTGACCACCCCTGCACTGGAGGTTGTCCTGCTGGGGGTGAATAGAACCTGGGTTGTGTGTGTCTTCAAGGGCAAAGACAAATTAAGGAGAGAGGAATGTAGTAGTTAAGGCTATATAGAAACCATGGGTATTGGCTTGGGTAGCTCAGTGGTTAGTCTATAACACCTGACTTGTAATGCAGGGGTCCCGGGTTCGAATCCCAGTCCAGCCAAAGATTTTCTCCTCTCTCCTGTATATACTGCATTTGGTGCCATTGACCACCCCTGCACTGAAGGTTGTCCTGCTGGGGGCGAAAAGAACCTGCGTTGAGCATGTCTTCAAGGGTGAAGACAAATTAAGGAGGGAGGAAAGTAGTAGTTAGGGCTTTACGGAGCGTGGATATCAGCCTGGGTAGCTCAATGGCTAAGGCACCTGACTGGTAATGCAGAGGTCCCGGGTTCGACTTCCAGTCCAGCCGAATTTTCTCCTCTCTCCATTAAACATGGCAACAAAAAACCATCATATATACAAACCATGATACATGAAAGACATGTACAGACACTAAAAAAATAAACAAAACAGTTACTGCAGTAAGCTACATACACATACACCCGAAAGAAACTTAATTAACATGATTAATCCAGTCTACAGAGGTCCCTGGAAACAAGCCAAGTCGGTGATATTAACAACACATTACAAATCAGGGACATACACAGTGGGGGAGGGAACTACTGCACAGTCTCATCAGACCAGAGATTAGGAAATACACCTATGTGCAGTTCCTCATTGATGTACAGTGTTTGGCACACTTCCCAACATCTGATAACCTGTAACCAGGCCAAAAATAAAAATTGATTTGTTTGATGTACTCCGACCGACCCGTGAAAATTGCCCCTACCCAATAATTTTTTTCAGTACTTTTAATTTTTAATTTTTTTTTATTTGGTTTCCAGGGAAATAGACATTGTTTCATTTTAAAGGTTTATATTCTCCAAGAAACTTTTTTGATGAATGTTTTATAGCAATAATTATTAAATCTGTCTTGTCCAATGTTTAATGAAAACATCAATAAATTTCTAAGTCTGCGTTTTTATGACAATAATCAATTTTTTCGATACTGCAAAAAAAAAAAATACCTACCTACCTACCCACCTTGAAAAATGTGGGTCGGAGTACATCAAACAGAAATATTTTTAATGATGGCCCCACTATAGTAGACAAAACCAAATTTTATAAATATAAATTTGCATAATTATCTTCAACAGGAATTGAGGTTTCCTCATGTAGTACGTGCATTGGGTAATTTTGGTATCAGAAATATTTGGTAGATCAATCTCAGAAAAGTAGTTTGAAATGTTTGCGTTTTTAATTACTGGTATAATTTTTATTATTCATGCAGTGCTGTTTTATACGAGTTATCCTTTCATTTTTGAGTATTTTTTGTCATCCACCAAAAAAGGTCAACATTTTCAACTCGCTAAAATTCCCTGATTAAGCTTGTTATAACTATACTTTTATGGAACTCTTCCTAGCAAGTGTAGATAATATTGATGTATTAAAGACAATAAACTGTAAATTCCTAAATACATGTATATGCAAGGAATATACATATATTATCGTGTAATTTAGCAAGAAGCATCACAAGCAAAATAGAATTAATTGCTTTTTTCATATGAATTGCAAAAATAAAACTCTTGATCAAGAGACCACTAGCAAATTTATGTTCTCGCGATTTGACGTCTACGAATCACTTCACGATAATAAATACTCACGTAAAATAAGAAATCTACAGTATGATGCAAAAGTTTATGACAATGTTCATAAAGAAGCAAATTATCACTTGAACTTTTTCTTTAAAGCCATTTATTTCATTTTTCATAAAATATACAAGCTTAGGAATGAATTTAATGTTAGGAATTAATTGGCTTATTCCTGTACACTCTGTAGTAAAAGTGGATTCACTGTATTATGACTTGAAATTAGAATATGGGTAATTTGCATTGCTATGGTCACTATCAGTGTAACGACCAGTCGACTGTACAGAGCTGCTGTACTGTTGACGGGTCTGGCTTCTCTGGGCTGCGGGGGCATTGGTGGCCACTGTTCCCTGTATGGTAATTGGAGTGTTCCATAGTGTGTGTGTGGGAGGGAGGATGTCATTATCCACTTTCTTCTGGTTTTGTAGCTCTGAGGAGTAATTTTTTAGGGTGTCTGATCCTGATTTCTGAGATCGGACAATGTAAGTATGCACAGTTACTGCCCCTGAACTAGAGGGCACTGTTTGCTGTTGTTCATTCCTCCTGGCTATGGTGACATACTGAGATATTGGGGTGTGTGTTGTCTGTAAACTGACCGGGAGAAGCGACACGGATGGTTGGGGGTGGGTGGAAGTCAGCTGATTGGAATGTGAGCTAGTGAGCTCCTGGTTGTTTATTAGTAATGAATGAGCTGGGTCTGCATTCATCTGGTATTGATATTGTAGTTGTTTCTTTATTGGGGACATGTTCTGTACAGGGATTTCTGGTTGGTTAACCAATTGAGAGGAATGGTTCATGTTGGTGGTATTTTGAGATGAACTCTCCTGCAATTGCACATGCTGAAGTTGAGCAGCAGGAACCATTTGTATATAGGTTTCATTCTGAGACTTGGATTGTCCATACTGCCTTCCAGTGTTGGTTAGCATGGACTGGATTTCATCTGTGCTGTACCCTTTATGGCCTTGACTGATTGCATTCATGTTTTGTTGACTGTCCTGTACCAGGTTGATTGGAGTTTCCATTGTGTACGGGTGATCTGTATGCTGGAGCTGATCATTGTTGACATGATTAAACAACAGTTGAGCTGTCTCAACATCTCCCATTGGAAGCTCTTGAGATATCGGGATGTTGATGGTTTGTAGAAGATATTGCTGGGGATCCTGAAGACCTGTGGAAGAAGTTGCTCCAGCACTTGCAGAAGATTCCATCAGAGAGTTTAGTGTGGAGTGTAGCGGATTCATTTCACTGGGTTCACCTGCCCTGACTTGAGGCTGTGGAGCACTGGGTTCGCCTGTCCTGACTTGAGGCTGTGGAGCACATTTTGGCGCTCCTACAACTGTGAGAGATTCAGCATACTCCTGACTGTCCATCACATCAATTGCCCCCTTCTGATTCATCACCATTATGCTCTTGGATTTCACTGGTGGCCTTGATGGACCGGACTTACTCTTTTCTTCTTTATCCACTGCAGGATTTGGAGGCTCTTCATAATCTTCATTTACCTCTACAATACATAGCACAGCAGGATTGCTATACTTTATGCTCTCCATGAGATACTTGATTTCATCAGGGCTGAGTTTATGCCTGTTGGTTAGGTGTATCCTCATGTTCCCACGAGTAGTACTTTTGTATGCACATTCTGGACACTGGAATGGCTTTTCTCCACTGTGAGTCCGCTTGTGAACTAACAACTGAGTGCGAGTTTTGAATGTTTTGGTGCATTCTGTACATGGATGTTTGCGTACCGTGCTGTGTTTGTGATACACATGGCTATTTAAGCATGTTCTTGATTTGAACCCTGTTCCACAGGTTTCACACACAAATGGTGTCTGTTCCACATGGATAAGTTTATGATCCTTCAATTGGAACTTTGTGAAGCACTCTTTTCCACAGGTGTCGCATTTGTAAGGTTTCCAGCCTTTTGGAAGGGGTACTCCATGTCTGAAATACTTGTGATAATGCATGTAATAATGATTAGAGTCCTTAGTAACATATCCACAAATATCACATGACTTTGGAGCAGCTTCTCTTTTGCCAATCTCTATGTGCGTCATGGAATCTGCTACACTCATCTCGTGGGTTTTCATGACATGGGTAATACAGCGTTTGGGAAATACAAACTCATTACCACACAATCTGCAGATGAAAACTTTTTCCTCTTCTGGAACCGACTTAGCCATTTCTTCAAGTTCAGAGGCATAGCGACTTATCCCCGAGTATGGTGTAAGTTTAGATGATCCAGGGGTCTTGCTTTTGGCTGGTTTTTTCTTCTTCTTGCCCTTATTGCCATGAAGAGGCTTAACATTGGTGAACGTCGTAGTGTCATTCTTAAAGATATATGAAGCCATCTCCTCTACCTCTTTTTCTGCAAATTCTCTTGCTCTCTTCTTTGGTGGTTGTCTGGTGGTTTCTGACTTCAAGAGTGGAGAATTGGTTTGTGATCTCCTGAAGATATAAATATAAAAAACTTTATCCAATGTTCATTCGATCTGTAATCATACATGTTCTTGAGTCTCATTAAATCATCTCTGTTTAAATATAATCATTTAATTATAAGTAGATATTCAAATATATTGTAAAATAGCAAATCCTTTGATCAATTGTTAAAAATATGTAGGTCATCTGATTAAGGTCATATGTATGACTTGTTAACTTGTGTAGCAAACTAAGTTAATGACACTAAAATGTAAGAAACTGATTTTTTGTAGATTGATTTGCCATGCACGCCTTTGTATGGTGGATTCATATCCAGCCACAACTGCTTCAAAAGAAGTCTTACTTTTTGCCAAGGCCTTTTTTGATGCTGCTAAGGGTGGAGGATTTCTTCACCGTCTTGAAGGTCTTTCCCTTCCTTGCCCCTTCAAACACTGCCCTCTGCATTCCTGACTGTGTGGTGATGGAGGGGGGAGTGTAGTCACTGTCTGTGTCGTCATCCAGCTCCTCAGACACCACACCTAGATCCTCCTCCAGAGTTTCCGTTGTTTCCTTGTTGCTTGCAGTTTCCTGGGCTAACATTGAGAGTCTTCTCTTTCTAGGGTGATTCAAATAAGACTGTGTCACAACAGTGGGTATGTTACTTTTCTGCTTTGGTGAGACATTTGTTCTATTCTCACACACAGACTCAGGTTTTGTGGCTGGAGAAATTGATTTCTTATTTGCAATGCTTCCTTTCTTTAAGCTATTGGTGGAAGTTTCATCTTTGAAGGATTTCTTTTTCACAATTCCAGACTGGGTTCGAGTCCCATACATGTGATTGACTGTGGTAGGAATGGGACACTGTTTGTTGGCTTCCTTGATAGGCTTCTTTCCCCCACCTGCCAATGGTTTGCTAGAAATCTGATCATCTTTCTTTGTTGGTGTCTTCTGAACATTCTCTGGAGCAGCAGCCACTTTCTGAGGAGAAATGGGATTTGCTACGATGGAGATGTCTTCATTGGTAACATTCAGTAGTGAGTTGTCTAGCTTGTAATGGTGGATGAACTGTGTACATATCTTGAGAAGATGTTCAAGATGGAATAGCTTTGCTATCCTTGCAAACTTCCCCACATTTTCTGTTGTGATGGTGACATTTCCATCATAAAGATAATGCACCAGCTGAGAGGCCACTTCCACAGGAATACCGGCCGGTAAACTCACTCGAATGGATTCTCCTGGACTAGGGTTGGCCATCTTGTTCATTAAGAAGGGACTGGCTGCCATCAGCACAAGTTTATGAACCTGTAGTATGTGTAGTGATTAATTCAAAATGCTTTTGTGTCCATATACAGTTGTTTACTTTAGTAATACATGAAAATCTTAATCTTCAATTTTCAATTTTCATGAAAGGCACACTGAATTTTAGCATCATTTCATCCTAAAGAAATTTTCCACTCTAAACATGATAAAATTTTCATTGGCCTCATACCTTGATTTCTTTGCCTCCCGTCACCAGAACGGCATCACAAAACATGCCCTGTTTCAGCAGTCCAAACATCTTACTCATCAACTCTCTGGGTAGGTTGATCTCAGTGTAATCCTGTGTGGCTAGCTTATCTTCTGTTGATGTTATCTGGGGAGGAACTTCTTTCTCCATCCTCATCACCTTCTCGCTGATGTTGTGTCTTGGCTTGTATGGAGTGGTTTTCATCGCTGGGGGTGGATCTGGGTTTTTCACTGGTGGAGGCGGGTCTGGATTGATTGGCACTGTGACATGAGCACTATCTGCCATGTTATTTCTGTATGTGGGAATGCTGGAGTTGAACTCTGTCCCTCTTCCAGTGTAACTCTTCGGAGGCTTCACTGTCATACTTGTAGAACTTTTATATGTCATTATGGGAGTGCTTGAGAGTTCTTTCTGAGAGTAATCTTGAGCAGAAAGAGTGTTCAGGTTGTACTGTTCATTCCCAGTCACTGCATGAGAAACTTTTGTTGGACTAACATAAGTGGACTTGTACGACGCCATTGCAGCATTTGTATGGTATTGATCTGGCATGTTGGATGACATATAACTCCTGTTGGGTGATGTTTGTCCTAAAGACTGCAGGTTGTAGTTGTTGATGTAGCTATGTTGCATGCCTGTGTTGCTGGCCTGCAGGTCTAGAGGTTGCTGGTACATACCAATGTCTCCCTGTTCATTCATTGTGGACAAACTTAAGTCCGTTGCCATCGACATGTTGTGTTGGTATCTCTGGTGTGATCCATCCATCTTCCTGAAATGAAAATACAGAATGTGTAACAACATACAGTTGTATCCTTAATTAATGAGTTTACATTATTCATAAAATTAATCAACAGAGGACAAGAACATGGCAGGCATGTTAAATTGTGAAGAACAGAATTACAGTTGCAGTTTAATGTAAAGATGAACAATAACAAGGACATTTATGTAATTAATCAGAGTGGAATCCATTACACATTTATTTCACTCAAGAAAAGGATTAATGAAAGTAGAATCATCTATGCTAGTCTGAACTGTATAAGAGTTGTAGCTACCAACACCTGCTACAAAACTGACTTAAGGTGGGTCCTTAGTCCTGGAATTTTGGGGTTAAGGTAGCATTTTTTTTTATTTGGAATCAATAAATTAACATTCAGAGTAATGAAAAAAGGCAAAACAGTTAAGGATTTCCATATTAATTTTCATTACAGACACTACTGAAGTCGTGTACCCCTATGTATATTTTTATGAAATTCATTGGAAACAGTTATTTGTTGTTATTTTAAAATAAAGACAACAAAATATTTTTTGAATTGCATTTATTTATCGGGAAACATGTCAATAATTAAAACACATGTCATTTTCAATATGTTCATCAAGTTTTAGAATGATATGTGCAAAATTATTGAAATAGCGTTATTCTCCAAAATGTTAAAAAACAAACAAAAGTGGACGCATTTTCCTTATTGCATGGTTTACATATCATTTTTTCTGTTTAAATTAATAGATGTACATCTGTTATAGTTATTTATGAAAAAAAATCCATACCTTTCCTTAATAATTTCAAATCTATAGCTTCAAGAGTATGTATACCCCCCATAAAAAAATGAAGTCTGGCACCATACAGTTGAGCTATTCAAAATCACTCGGGATTAAAATTTTATGTAATTTCATGAAAAGACACAGATAATGATTCCTTATCACCTTGGTAAAATGTTAGTCAAAAATAAAGGAAATCTATCGCATAATGAACTTGATAAAATAATTTAATGAAAACAGAGTTATTGTCCTTGGATTCAATATTTTGAAACATATCAATGACTTTTGAAATATAACTAAGACTTTTGAAATATTTTATGACTAACAAGATTTTTTACAATAACTATTGAAAAAGGCTCCAACAAAATTTATGTTCCTGTCATTAAATCATTGACTTTGCAAAATTCTATGACGTCACAGGAGTGTGGAACTACGTTAAGTTACTCATCAGAAAAAAAGCATCAGAACCACAGAACTATAGAGAAGTTATAATTACTGAGGAGTGGACCTGCTGCAAAAACTGGACTTGGTCACATACTCCAAAAATATAGGTCAGATGCTGGATAAGAATCATGTGCTATTGCTTGCATTGATGGATGAATTGATTGATTTTATGTTGTTTTACATAGACTTGGCAATCAGATATTTCGGTGACAAACCAATGAAATTGCTGGGACCATTTCTGATTCTCCATGGATGCATGTTTGTATCACACAGAAGCTAAAGGGATGTGTCAGCTGTAGAAAATTGTAGTCTGGTCTCACATCCACAAAATATATGCCAAATGTAGTGCTCAGCCAAACCATGAATAAATAAATAGAATAGAATATATATTCAACCAATTTGGGCCTACAGAGAAGCATTAGGATGCACATTGACAAAGTCAAAAATCACAGAAACATATGTGATATTCTTAAACAATAAAAGCATCATCCCTGCAAGTTTGAATCAAGTAGGGGTAATAATCTCTCGGTAAAGGATCATTTAAAAATCATAAGTTGGTCACTCATTCATGCATCATCTGAGTCATGAATGGTTTGTGCGTTTTTTTGTCACCGTGGATAGGATTAATGGTTTCATGCAGCCCCTATATCATTACAAGACAGAGGTGGAAGAGCACCACCACTCTCTGCATAATGGCTACGTAGGATGATGAACCATTTGTGGTGTTTTTGTAGAAGGAAGGGAAGAAATTCAATGGACCAGAATGGGATTCAAATTCAGGACACCTGAATCTATAGTTAGGTGGATCACTGGGCTATCTGGCTACTGGTGGAAGTCAAATTTGAATGATGGCAAAACTATTAAGTATTAAATTCCCTCTATATGGAGGAAAATCACAGCAGAGAAAATTGATATGGATGGAAAAATGGAGGATACATACATAAAATAAAATTTTGAAATTTAAAAGCTTCAAATTTTCCTTATTTAGTATAAAAATGCAGTTCTAGTAGAAAGTCACAAAACCACTTGAACCCACAACCTTACAGATGAGACATTAACTCTTCTAATCAGACATCTATTCCGTATGTTTCACAACCTTACAGATGAGACATTAACTCTTCTAATCAGACATCTATTCCGTATGTTTCACAACCTTACAGATGAGACATTAACTCTTCTAATCAGACATCTATTCCTTATGTTTCACAACCTTACAGATGAGACATTAACTCTTCTAATCAGACATCTATTCCGTATGTTTCACAACCTTACAGATGAGACATTAACTCTTCTAATCAGACATCTATTCCGTATGTTTCACAACCTTACAGATGAGACATTAACTCTTCTAATCAGACATCTATTCCGTATGTTTCACAACCTTACAGACGAGACATTAACTCTTCTAATCAGACATCTATTCCGTATGTTTCACAACCTTACAGACGAGACATTAACTCTTCTAATCAGACATCTATTCCGTATGTTTCACAACCTTACAGACGAGACATTAACTCTTCTAATCAGACATCTATTCTGTATGTTTCACAACCTTACAGATGAGACATTAACTCTTCTAATCAGACATCTATTCTGTATGTTTCACAACCTTACAGATGAGACATTAACTCTTCTAATCAGACATCTATTCCATATGTTTCACAACCTTACAGATGAGACATTAACTCTTCTAATCAGACATCTATTCCGTATGTTTCACAACCTTACAGATGAGACATTAACTCTTCTAATCAGACATCTATTCCGTATGTTTCACAACCTTACAGATGAGACATTAACTCTTCTAATCAGACATCTATTCCGTATGTTTCACAACCTTACAGATGAGACATTAACTCTTCTAATCAGACATCTATCCCGCATGTTTCACAACCTTACAGATGAGACATTAACTCTTCTAATCAGACATCTATTCCGTATGTTTCACAACCTTACAGATGAGACATTAACTCTTCTAATCAGACATCTATTCCGTATGTTTCACAACCTTACAGATGAGACATTAACTCTTCTAATCAGACATCTATCCCACATGTTTCACAACCTTACAGATGAGACATTAACTCTTCTAATCAGACATCTATTCCGTATGTTTCACAACCTTACAGACGAGACATTAACTCTTCTAATCAGACATCTATTCCGTATGTTTCACAACCTTACAGACGAGACATTAACTCTTCTAATCAGACATCTATTCCGTATGTTTCGATTTAGGAAGACAGCTATTATGATGGTTTGTGTAGGAAATATTCATCCCAGTTTTATTTTTCCCCTTTGTGAATTAAGACCATGTCTGGCAAATGTATATATGAGGCAGAATTACCTCTTTTTTAACATGTCAACTGTGTCTGAGGAAATTTTAAGTGTAGATGGGCAAAAATAACCCTATATAAACTACATGTATAAAGCATTTCTCTTTAAATATGTTGAAACCCATAGTTCAGAATCTTTATCCTCTGTCACAGGGCTTTCACATAAATAGTCCTTAAGGCTGGTTACATGACCAAATGTAGCATGGGTGTACATGGAATGTAATAGACCAGATACAGATTCAAACCTGGGTCATCCGAATCTCGCGTCAGGTGCTTCATAAACTCAACTATCTGGTCATCTGGGTGACCACCATAATTTAACTTATGTCATACTTAAAGCACTTATGTCATGTAATATCATTATTATAGCAAATCTGAATTAAAGTAGCCTACATTGAGTTTACAGCATTCAAATGACCATCTTAGTAGGAAGAATTTGTTGGAGAACATTATCTGTGGTTGAGACTTAAAGTTATATTGTTACAAAATTAAAAACTGAGCCTGAAGGACAATTAAATTAGGACTCTCCAACATTATAATAATATCTCGTGACGAAAGAATTCTTCCACAGTTCAGACAGCTGTTTGTGTAGATCTATATTCTACCATGGTGATGTTTGTAACAACTGTACAACGTACTAATAAACTGACATCAAGGTATCAAATTTCCAATGAATTCCTAGATACAACAAAATTGTTTGTCATCTTATAGATCTAATCAAGTAAAGTACTTAGTAATGATTAATGAAGTGTCCACCATCCATCAGTGATTAATTATTATGTTTTATAAATGTAAACACTTTGAAAAGAGTGACTATCTCATTTTTTCCCGTTAGTATGACAAATAAAAAAACTGACTTTTTTTTAACCAATGCATTTATTAGACATAGACTATACTTTACTTTGTAAAAACAGACTACAAATTTGTGACCTTGAATACATAAACAATCACACCTATGTCTTGTATCAAATAAGTCAATACAACTCCACTTACTCACGATCTAAAATAAAATCACGTGTTGACAACATATTCTGTGTTCGTTTTCCCTCGTTTACACATGCATAATTACCTAATACATGGCAGGAATTCTACAAAATTGATGCAGTACGGAAAAATCCATTACTGTTCCCACAAAATGGCCACTAGGCCTCGCACCAACTGTCGACGTAACCAGGTCACGCTCATGCAGCAGTGGGATAAAACGGAGCGTTTATACATGTCAGTCTCGATCAATATGATTTTACATTAAAACAATACAAGTATGGATTATTAAGTATGCAAAATAATGAAATAGTGAGATATTTCACTTTAGTTATCACTTTCGTAAAAGTGCCTAAATATAGGCCGTTTTCAAAGTCCTTCTATTTTTAGCAGGGAGGGTTATATTGCTTAAATCGCATACTTATTTTCCTTTATTGATAAAACCAAAAAAGTTGTTGTATTCATTGGGGAAAATTTAATAAAGTAAATAAAAATCGCTATATGTATGCAAAGTTTTCATCAAGTAAATGATGGCGATACATCAAGAAGGTGTAAGTTGAATAACTGAGTACCTCCCTTACATCGGTTTTAGCTAAGTAGTTCTAAATTTATTCGATCGATATTATTACATGCACGAATGTGATGATCCATCTCATCATAGACATATATAACTGTTATATGTCTATGATCTCATAAATCTATTGTAGTATAGGAGAGAAGAGAAAATCTTTGGCTGGACCGGGAATCGAACCCAAGACCCCTGCATTACTAGCCAGGTTCCGTAACCACTGAGCTACCCACACTACATTCCTCCCTCCTTAATCTGTCTTCGCCCTCAAAGACACACAACCCAGATTCTTATTGCCTCTGACAGGACTTTCACCTGCAAGTCCAGGGGTGGTCAACGGCACCAAATGTAGTATATAGGAGAGAGGAGAAAATATTTGACTGGACCGGAAATCGAATCCGGGACCCCTGCATTACTCAGTAGTCAGGTGCTCTAACCACTGAGCTACCCAGGCCGATATCCACGGTCCGTAAAGCCCTATTTACTACATTCTCCCCTCATTAATTTGTCTTCGCCCTCAAAGACACACACAATCCAGGTTCTTTTCGTCCCTGACAGGACAACGCGGTGAATCTGCAGTGCAGGGGTGGTCAACGGCACCAAATGTAGTGTAGGAGAGAGGAGATCTTTGGCTGGACCGGGAATCTAACCCAGGATCGACTCCTGCATTAGTAGTCGGGTGCTCTAACCACTGCAGCTACCCAGGCCGATATCCACGGTCAGTATAGCCCTAAATAACTACACTATGAACACAAGATCGAGAACATGTCAAACTGACCCCTGGAAACACTAAAGGTGGGATCAGTGGCAATTTTCACATAACATGTCTTTTTAATATATTCGATCAGTGCATACTATCTATTCAAGATATATTACTGGATTCAGGTACTCTTCACACAATTGCTCTGAAAAAATATAGTTCCATTCATGATCAGCAGATACAGGATTACAACAAATGTATAGAATATCGATGTGTATGTAATACGTGGGAGAAAACAAAATTAAAGTCAAATGTTTTTAAGAAAAATCACTTTTCCCCCCAGAAATGTATATAAGAAGTGTTCATATTCCTACGCTAGTTGCCTCCTCAGTGTATTGCACGAAAATATATAGGTCATTCTTCGATTGAAAATCTTTTCACGATTGATTATAGTATTGCAACAATTATATTACTTTGATGAATATTGTTGGTTAATTATCCTACAATTTCTTCTGAGAGAGAATGTTAATCATTAATTTATGTGGGGTTTTCCCGTTGTTTAATGACGGAATGCGTATACAACACTCAACACCTGGATTCGGACCATATTTGCAATGTATTCAGTGTGACATATACATGTCTATTTATTTTTTTAAGGGTTTCTTTGCTGTTAAGTTTATACCATACACAAAATTTGGAGAAAGTGTAGATTACATCAATCCTTCTTGTTTTTGTCATTCTAAAGTTCACATTAATTTGTTACATGGTAAAAATTAGAGTACAATTGTATTTATTCCGAGAGATTTCAATTTTTTCATGTCTTTGCTTTGAATTTCCATACAGATATAACAGGACACATTTGGGAAGAATGATGAAATAAGACTGGTTTGATAGGAACTTTTGGGATAAAAATGATCATTTTTAGCAAAAATTAAGCCTGAACAAAGTATGTGCCCCAATAAGTTGTATTAATAGGTATACGCATTCTCATGTAGTATTTTTAAAGCTATACTTTTCTGCAGTATTTTAATAAATTTGCTAATCCCCAACTTCCTTGATTTCCTTCTTTATCATTCGACAACAAAGCATACATATCTTTGTACCGTATTTGTGCCATTTATCCATTTTTTCATATGTCTTGCAAGCACCGATGTGTGCACTGTTTGCTAGTGACAAAAGACTGGTGACGGTATTTGCTACGGACATGAAGGACTATACACCAGTTTCATAACAAGTGCAGTCTTTTCTTAGAGATCAGCTGAGCATAGTGAAAATTCAAGTAAATTAAAAGTCGAATATCTTGGATATGGGGTAATCCTTATCTATTCTTGTTAAAATTGACTTTGATATATGATAGTCGGTTTAAAAAAATCTACAGAGCTGGTGTTGATTTGTTGAATGTTTATTTACTTAATTAAGGTTGTTCCACCCTCACGTGACTTATTAATATCAATGGTTGAAAGTGGGTAAATTGTATTAATTAATTTCCACTCTTAATTTAATTAATAACCATGCATGAAAGAAAATGTGTATGTTGCCACATATTTAAGATGTCAGAGATACAAAACAGCATAGGTCAACATCAAAAAATCACACATCTTAGTAAAACAGAATAATAAATATGGATAAAAACTTGTTAAAATGACATTTTTAAAATATCAGTTGTTTAGAAAACTACTTATTTATAAATATGTGTAAATTAATTGTGGATATTATCATATTAGGAGAAACATTGTATGATAGATACACAGTAGAGGAAATACCAGCATAGAAGTTATTGCCCTTGACAACACTTTTTCTTTCATTATAAATGATTGATTACCTATGGTAAATATAAACTTTTTCATTATAGATAGTTTAGCAGAGTTTTTTTTATTTTAAATATCATTCTTCTGAAAGATATATTTCTATCTTGCTCAAAGTTTGATGTAATAAAGATTTGCGTAAAAACCTATGACATCACACGAGGATAGATGGCTTAGTTAATTACTAACAACTTACAATGTTGTATCTGAGTGCAGCTGTGTCCTGAATAAGAGCGTCATATCTATACTTAATATGCTAGTTCAGAAACATATGAGTGAAGAACAATAAAAGAATTACATGGTTTTAATATATATATTCCAATGCATGTGCATTTACAATAGTGGGATATCTATAGATATTTTTGCCGAGGGATCGATGAGTTTTTGACCGACAGTTCATTAGACTACAAACGTGTTTTGATAAAAAAAAAAAAAAAAAAAAAAAAAAAAAAAAATGAAACATTAAATAATAACGATAGGGTACCTGTAAAGTGCGAAACGAAATCTGCCGAAACGAAACCTACCGAAACGAAACAGATTGTAGAACCGAATTGTGTAATCATGATAATAAAAAATGGTATATCGGGTCCCTGTGAAAATTACCATCTCTTCCCTGGTGATGTGATCTTTCGGGTTGACTAGCTGATACATTTTTAAGCGGTCCATCGAATAGCATCAAACATTGTTTGAAGAAGCTGGTGTCTGAGAAAGTTGAAAGCAGGAAGACGTTTAACCTCGTATTTTATCTCTAACTTAGTAAGTCTAATGGCATCTCTATATATTTGCGGTGTTGCTAAAACGGGGAATTGAAAACGGAACGGAAAACGGAAAATATTTATTGCAATGATATCAGGAGGAGGATGTCAACATTTTGTAAAATCAAAAGGCTTATGAACAAGGGAAGCAGAAATTACAAAGAAAACGGGAAGACATACTCAGAATCCACCGTTTGATATACTACATACAAATACACAGTGTCCACATTTATACATAGATTTGTCTTTCGAGCAAAAAAATACTGAAACATGTATTTATGCCCAAAGGCGGATTCAGCGTCGGCGACACCACCCCTTGTTTAGTATGTTTCCTCAGACCTCCGACCTGCGAGACTGTGACCTTCCGTTCTGAATTTTCCGGATACGAAATTGAACTAATTGCACATGGTATTGATGATTTAATCAACTTCAAATATGCACTTTGTGCTTACTCACCCCCTTTCTAACCTTTAAAGCTTTGTATCAGTCAAGCCGAAAGCCTACATCAAAGGGGAGGCGATATTTATTTATATGTGGAAACTTTCACAGGGGCATGAGATACCATTTTTAATCATTATAATTAGAAGTGTTCGGTTATACAATCTGTTTCGTTTCGGTAGGGTTCGTTTCGTTGGGTTTTGTTTCGTTACGGTATACACTGTATCACGTTTCGTTAGTTTTCGTTTCGTTTCGCACTTTACAGGTACCCAATAACGATATTCCTTATCAGTCCCTTGTACTCTGCTCACAACACCAAAGAATAGTGCATTGCTATACAGAGATGATGGAGATCCCCTTGGCGATGTCTATGTAGTCTTTGGATGGAGGCATGCTTGTCTTCTTTAGGATTTGGCATGGGCACAAATTGTGTTCCTCTTTTGACGCAAAATTTATTTAAACACACGCACACGCACGCACACACACAGAGAGAGAGAGAGAAGAAGAAGAAATATCTTGCTGTAGCCTTCAACTCAACATTGAAATACACCGACGAAGTTTCTTGATTAGCACTGGTACCGTTGATTTTCATTCAAATTTGAATTTGATATAACAGGGAATGTTTACTCCTCCTAGTCACCTGATCCCACATCTATTTCGCGTGAAGATGTCTGAACATAGGCACAATTAATTATAAACTAACAACTCAACTTGATGACAAACAGGATGACTTTGACAGCTTCTCCATCGCCAGCTTCATGCATGTAATGTATTCTTGCATATGCTTTTTTGTCTTCCATTTGATGCGATTGCGAGAGCATGTTTTGTGTATTCATGGTCACAACAAGGAGGCCGGCTATATATATAGCCTAGTGACAATAAGTTGATGTTGCAGGACCGGATGCCAACAGTCTCGTTCAAAGTAAACATTATATTATTGGAACTTCTATGGTTGTTATAATGATCTTATTTGCATATGCAACTTAATTGTCATAAGTTTCAGATGTTGTGATGTGTTTCATATACCAACTGTTCTGTTCAAGTACATACTTTTTGACTAATGACGAGTTACTCCGTTTGTAACAAGAATGGCTCTCAATAGTTAGTGTCGACCGCTCAGCAAGGGGTGTTTATACTCCTCCAAGGCAGCAGTGGCCATTAAACCAAAAAAAAAAAAAAAAAATAAATAAATAAAAAATAAATAAATAAATAAATAACTTGTCTGCCTTAATTTACCATGTACATAAATGAAAAATATAGTCAACTTACTGATTATTATTTTTAATTGGTATTCAAAATCATTAGGCGCACCAGTCATATTCGAGTCATGATGAAGTATTTTCAGATTGTGAAGTTTTCTATGCATAACGATTATTTTTATTTACTTGCTTACTCCTCCTATCCCACTTCTGGTATATCCAGGGGTCCGTGTTTGTCTGATCCCACTTCTGGTATATCCAGGGGTCCGTGTTTGTCTGATCCCACCTCTGGTGTGTCCAGGGGTCCGTGTTTGTCTGATCCCACTTCTGGTATATCCAGGGGTCCGTGTTTGTCTGATCCCACCTCTGGTGTGTCCAGGGGTCCGTGTTTGTCTGATCCCACTTCTGGTATATCCAGGGGTCCGTGTTTGTTTGATCCCACTTCTGGTATGTCCAGGGTTCCGTGTTTGCCCAACTCTGTATTTTGTGTTGCTGATTCGAGTTAGGAGATTGATCACTGTTCGTCATCCTCACCTTTATAGGAGTTGTGAGATTGATCACTGTTCGTCATCTGCACCTTTATTGGAGTTACTATGATGAGATTGAGATCTCACTGTTCGTCATCTTCACCTTTATTGGAGTTATGAGATTGATCACTGTTCGTCATCTTCACCTTTCATTTAGTTAATGTTTTGTTTTGATTGTCTGAATTAATTTATTGGTATGTCACGTCAGTCTACATACGTGATATTTGCAGTGGCGGGTCCAGTCCCCCCCCCCCCCCTACACTTCTAGAAATATGTCTTATTTTGTCAGAACTCGTTACTTTGGGTCCTTAATAAGGGTCCTTGTCCGCTGCTACCCTACCAGGGCTTCACCCTGGACCCACCGCGGACAGCCCCCAGACATCCAGACGTTTACTCCTCCCTCCGTTGAAAAATTTCTGGATCCACCTCTGATTTCAATATTATATACTTGATTAGTAACTCGAAACACATTTGCGGACTCTCGGTCTTAAATAGTTGATGAATGGGTTTCATTTCACACGAAATTATCTACCTCCCAAAAAACAACAACAAAGGAATCAGTAACTGTGCATGTGTGATCGGCGATGCAGAATCGAAATACTCCAAAAACGACCTAATACGTGATGTAGTAAGTTTTAAAATTCATTTACATGTAGGTAAAGTAAACTACAGTCATTTATTGGTTTTACATTAACTGTATTCTTTTTTCCCCCCGCAGTTTGAATTAAAAATACAATGGATTCAACGAAAACAATGAAGAAAAGAACTAATGATCGGCCAATATGAACCCTTGAACGATGTAATGAAATCCATTGCAGACGAAATATTATCGGCGCGTGCTTGATGACGTATGTCGTATTTTGCCTACGTTTTTAAGATAAAACCTAGCGCCTAATGATAAATTAGAATATTTGGTAGGGAAGTACTGTTTTTTAACATATACTCTCATTGTTATAGACATAGCGACCCATGGATTTAGTGGAGGGCAATATCACAGACCACGATTACCCATCGTTAGTCCTAGAAAGAATCAAGTTTCTCTGGCTGTCCAAGAGACTCTGTGATGCTACGTTAGAAGCAGGACCAGTCAAAATATACGTATGAATCTTTTGCTTATTTATTTTTTGTGCCAAAATTTAACCCCCCCCCCCTTGGGGTCATAGTGCTTGTTTAATTAAGTTGTGGATCTATACATAAAATTTACCTTTTTGTACTCAAAATTTACTTAGTATCTATTTATTCGCATATAAAACTACAGTGCAGTTTTGTCATCAACACAAGTAACACAAATTATCGTCAAATTGATGCATGTATTTTAATGTTTTAAGAATTGATTAGAATTCATGAAAACAGAAAATGACAATAATTCTTCACTTTGAATTTGAGAGTTTAGCAATCTAGTTAAAATTAGATCTTCTATCCACTCCCCAGTTTTCTATACGTCGCGTGGATCAAAAACTGGGGAGCAGATGGAAGATCTAATTTTAATTAGATTGAGAGTTTAGAAGAGCATACTGTGCTCTAATTTCTGTGGAAACGAGGGGGTTATTTATAGTCGGTCTTTCCCTGAGTGGGATAGGAAAGACCGAATATAACCCCCTCATTTCCACAGAAATTAACTGCTCAGAATATTGTCACTTTGTAAAATTGCATTAAAGATCTATCTTAATTTCCAATTGGAAGGGGAATAATAAAATTAATAAGAAAAATTGGGGTCATAGTGCTTGTTATTGTGCTACAATGTGTTAAACTTGGCAATTTTTTCATTCGCAATTTAAACTATATGGAACGACAAATTAACATAAACTCAAATTTAAGTGAAGATATTGAGATATCAGCAACTCAGGATAACGATTCAATTAAAGATATATCTTCAGACTTCAAATAATTCATGATATCTTCTAATCTAAATTAATCATAATTTAGATCTACATGCATTAATTGAAATGTTGATAGCATGATTAATAATTATCCTAATGAATATTGATGCGCTCTACCATCTAATTATTGCTCTCTTCAAATGAATTCATTATGATTAAAGATTTACTTGAATGTCCTCTCTTCAAAGGTGTAAGAAAATTTTTCATTGATCGAATAAGACCAGTAACTGTAATTATCCTTTTACATGTAGACTTAACTAAGAATTTCTCCTATAATAAAAATATTTTTAAACATGTACATCATTTTATCACTGCATCCAAAAGATTTGTAACTTAATCTTATCGAGTTTCGTTTCTATTTGCAAAGTGGTGGAATCTCTTGTTTGGAAGTTATTGTATATTCATTTCTTTCTGACCGTTATAAACATGTATGTTATGCATCTGTATATTTATATTGTGAATATGTTTATTAACTTATGTTATTACATCTCTTCAAATGTTTATTTATTTACTTGTTAAAGTTTTTTATTTCATTTTTCTTTACTTTTTCATTTTCATCTTTGTCATGCAACAAGGGCAAATGTACATTTACCATTCAAAGTTAATTCAAGGAAATGGAATATAAGTTGCTACAACTTGTTTCCGAATCCTGTGTGCATATTATTTATTGTGTATATATATGTTCATTGTTGACATATTCAAATGAAATATTAAAAGTTTAAACTAAAGATGTCAACAATTGAATGTTGATGCGCACTTGCCAAATTCATATTGAAGAGAGTAATTATTCATTTAATACATGCATGCACCTATTCCATTAATGAATGCATCAAATTCAAAGATTGGTGTACAGTGAATGAATAAATGATGTCATTAATGCAATACACAACTTCTGAGATATCAGCTCACCTGTGATGGAGGTATGTTCAGTATTCTGTTGAACGCTTGGGTGGGTACAAAATCTATACATGCATGTATTAAAGAATAGCTATGCAAATAAGAATAAAAGTTATAAAAGCATAAATTTTGTGTATATCAGCCATTGGTATACATTAAACTGACCATATCAAGAATAATATTTGTTTGAATGAGGCCATTAATTTAAATAGGATTTTTTTTAATTTCCTCCTCTGCACGAGTGATACTCTCAGTCTCTTCGAAAAAAGATAGTAATGATCGATTTTTGTTTGAGCTATTTTATTATCAAGTGTGCATTAATTTTATCATTGTGCACATCTTGATTTTATGTTATAAAATACTACTAGTCTACACCTGCTACATGTCTTCCACTGGAACTATTGTACAGCATCTTCTTTTACATCATGGAATCCCAGAATGGATGGGAAATTTATACAAAAACCCAAGGATTTCAGATGAAATCATGTTACCGTGTAAGATCGGAAAAAAAATAATGAAAATTGAAAAAAAATAAAAAAGTGCATGAAATAACCATGTGTATTATTTTTCAAATAACGTGTTTGCATGAAATGCCCCTAACTGTCTGTCGTGAGTTCTAAACTAGTATTCTTTCCAGCATTTTTCATATATAAAGTTATTGATTATAACCTTTGTAAAGTAACTACTATTACCTAGACTTGAGGGTATACTATCTAGCAAGAGGAGAGTATGTCTAATGAACTTTTTAGGATGAGGAATTTCAGACCAGCTAGCTTTCCTCTTTATATTTTTTCATGTGAATAAACACATTTTGCTGGCATTTTACAAATTTTTGCATAAAAGCAAGGAAATGTCACCTTCGGTCTTCTTATCTTCGATTTTTTTTTTTTTTTTAACCTAGTGCTACTGATAACCCTGCTGTTTATGATATTGCATTCAATGCCGTTGTGGCCCTTTAGGCCTTTGGTTTTATGGCAAGACCTTGTTATATTTTGACGTTTTACCTTGTGACCTTGACCTGGAAGTTTGACCTACTTTTGATAAAAATCTGACCTATTCAATATCTCCAAAACTATTTAAGATAGAACTTTCATGTTTTGTATACAGATTTTTTTTATGGCAATGTCTTTCATATATACCATGATCTATGTAAAGACCCAGGGTTTTTTAAGGTCTTGATTTCAAGGGCCTGAGCCTTTTCAATTGGGAAAAATAGCAACATTTGCTTGAAATTGGGAAAAATGTTCCATACAAAGAAGTAGGGAGAAAACCAATCCAGAGTGCATTAAGGTATATTAAATTGGACTCCTGACTTTCAATTTGGTCAAAGCTTACCTCATTCAAATAAGAAGCCAAAAAAATTAGGTTTACTTAACAATTTTGAAGCAAAAATTGTAATTGGTGGGCCTGTGAAGAAGTTTTATGAACAATTAGGCTACCCTGCTTGATTTGTTTT
Organism: Ostrea edulis; assembly: GCF_947568905.1. Classification (NCBI taxonomy): domain Eukaryota; kingdom Metazoa; phylum Mollusca; class Bivalvia; order Ostreida; family Ostreidae; genus Ostrea; species Ostrea edulis. The sequence continues at coordinate 8,424,143 of NC_079169.1, forward strand.
CATTGTTTGGGAATTCAAAGCATAAATTTGGAAAAATACCTGGTTTTAGCATTGGGAATGGGGCCTTATTTTGGTTCCCTACAGACCTTTAAAAAATCTCTGTGACCTCGTGACCTTGGTTTTATCCAGAACAGCAAGATCATGTTAGTCATATTGGTGTTGACTGTTGAGGCAACTCTTTGTTACGTCTGTGTTATGTGTATAATTCATTTTCAGTTATATTGTGATCTTTTGGGGCTAGTGATAAACGATTGTCGCCGATGATCGATTGTCAGTCGTTGAGAGACCTACGATGCTACTAATCGATTACAATATAAAAGTCGCCGACATCGTTGACCAAAGAAAATCCGGAAATCACTTCAACTTTGTTCAAATTTTATTTTCTGTATGTCAAACCTGATTAAAAATGAGCAAACAAGATGGCGGGAGATATGGAGGACGGCAACAAGAACGACATTCAACAGTCAAATAAAGAAGTCTATCTCTGATATCTTTGATACATTGAGATTATAGAGAAATTCCATTACTTGATATACTGAAATTCTGATTTATTTACCTGTGAACAAATGAAACAGAAGAATTCAAATGTTGTTTCCATACATTTAATGATTCTGTTAGGAAAACACTTAAATGCCAATTCCGATTATAATCAATTATTATTCGATTACATGTATCCGATTATTGCCGATAATCGATTATGGTTTTTGGTCTGATTGCCCATCACTATTTGGGGCTATATATAGGTTGGGGTCACAATATGGGGTCAAAATGTTTCATAGGAATATAGCTGCAGAACTGTAGCTCTCTGAAAAAATATTTTGACATAACAGAGAGCTACAGAGCCACCCCTTATAAAAACCTTCGATTTACGGTGCACAAAAAGATGCGCACGGTTGAGGCCTTATATCGTTGTATTCTTGAGTTACTGTCTCATAAATTTAATATCAAAAAATTCTTAACATATTTTCCTACTATACTTGTGTCTAAACATACCTTCAAATATTCATTAAAGCCCCACACGACCTGAAAATTCCCAGCTTCAAATGATTTCGTTTGTTGACGTAGCCATGTTAGGTAGCCGGTCAATTCGAATCCTAGTTAATTTCCATACTTGCACAATAACGTCTAGATGTGAACTAATATCCCCACAAATATTTTAGCTAAATATTCTAAATAATATATCATCCCAGTGCCTTTAAATAATAATTATTCAAATAGCTAAACTCACGGCAATGTGGCTTTCATTAGTCTGGTCCGGTCTCCATCCCTGCCACACGAGTGTTAAGGACTTTAGTAGCATTTTCATGAATCAAGAGCTTATTTTACCTTTAGAAAAACTTTATTTTTTTAATTTCTATAAATTATTCGTATTGATAATAAATGAAGAGCGAATACATAACATATAACGAATTTTATGAATATATACCAACAACAACAGGGTACGAACTGACCCGGCTACCTAACATGGCTACGTCAACAAACGAAATCATTTGAAGCTGGGAGTTTTGAGGTCGTGTGGGGCTTTAATGAATATTTGAAGGTATGTTTAGACACAAGTATAGTAGGAAAATATGTTAAGAATTTTTTGATATTAAATTTATGAGACAGTAACTCAAGAATACAACGATATAAGGCCTCAACCGTGCGCAGCTTTTTGTGCGCCGTAAATCGAAGGTTTTTATAAGGGGTGGCTCTGTAGCTCTCTGTTATGTCAAAATATTTTTTCAGAGAGCTACAGTTCTGCAGCTAATAGGAATAAAGATTGATAAAAAAAAAAATCTTAAAAATCCTAACAACTAAACAACGGGAGGGCCAAGGTTATTGAGGAGAGTGTTGTGGCCCATGGGCCTCTTCTTGCTATTCATAAAGACATTTTTATTTAATTTCTAGGTGGGGGGGGGGGCATGCTTTTTTTTTTTCAAAACTCATCAAAAATTTTTTTTGTACTTTTAGAATATATATGGCAATGGAGTACTGAATTTAACCTCTATGTTAAACTAAGGGGACATACAATTATTGACATATTTTGAAGTCAATTAGTTACCTGAGATTACAATTCACTGAGCCTGGAGAATAAGGTGAACATTGTACTTAAAGTTGAACTAATTCATCATATTGACCGAGAAAATTTCAATAATTGTTATTTTATATAACTAAAAAAGGAGTTGAAATTGATTCTGTCTACCACAGGCTAATTTTAAGCTGTAGATATAAAATCCACTGGCTGAAATGAAAATTAACTTACAATTGGCTAAAATTAAATGGATCAGTGTTTTTTGTTTTTGTTTTATTTAAATGAATGATTTTTCCCCCTCATGATAACTGAGCCTAGTGGGCCAACAGACATTGCTTGGACAAGTCACTGACACAGACTTTATGGTGCAGTGTTGGGTCAATCTTTCATTTCCACTAATCCACCACCTGTTTACTGAATGCCTACGTTCAAAGTCTGCCAATTTCAAATTACCACAACGTGTATATGTGTGATCATAATTCAGTGTGTAAAATTTAGAGCATTTTTCTTTTTAAAAAAACCCATTTACAATTGAAGATGAATGTGCATGTAAACTGGTAAAAACAGTTGTTGAAATCGGTTGTTCATAAATGTGTGATTCTGAGTGCAAGTTTAAAAACAACAAATGATGCGTGATCACAGAGTCTGAAAGAAATAAAAATGGATACAACACGATTGTGGGTTGTAAATTAGCACTTGCAAGAGCTTTTAGCTCACCTGAGCTGAAAGCTCAAGTGAGCTTTTCGGATCACCTGTTGTCCGTTGTCCGTCTGTCTGTAAACTTTCACATTTTCAACTTCTCAAGAAACCACTGGACTAATTTCAATCATACTTGGCACAAAACATCCTTGGGGCAAAAGAATTCAAATTTGTTCAAATGAAGGGTCACACCCTTCTCCAAGGGGAGATAATAACAAAATAGTGAAAATACATTAACAACTTTTTAAAAATCTTCTCCAGAACCACTGGGCCAATTTCAACCAAACTTGGCACAAAACGCCCTTGGGTAAAGGGGATTCAAGTTTGTTCAAATGAAGGGCCATGTCCCCTACAAAGGGAAGATAATCACAAAAGTGCAAAAAGAGGGTGGGGTCATTTAAAAATCTTCTTCTCAAGAACCACTTGGCCTGATGAGCTGAAATTTACATGAAAGCTTCCTGATATTGTGCAGATTCAAGTCTGTTAAAACCATGACACGTACCTGGGGGTAGGTTGGGGCCACAATAGGGGATCAAAGTTTTATATGCGTATAATGTAAAATCTTTGAAATTCTTCTTCTCAAGAACCACTGGGCCAGGAGAGTACAGAATGATGTACACAAAAGCTTCCTGCCATAGTGCAGATTCAAGTTTGTTAAAATCATGGCCTCGGGAGGTAGGGTTGGGCCACAATAGGGGATCAAAGTTTTGCACACAAATATATATATAGGGAAAATCTTTAAAAATCTTCCTCTCAAGAACCACTGAGCCAGAAAAGTTTACATTTACATGAATTTAAGCTTCCTTACATAGTGCAGGTTCAAGTGAACCTAAAATAGTGTATTAAATTCATGTGAAATGAATTTTCATTATTTCAAAGTCATAACGAAAATATGATTCATGATTATTTAAACTTATGAAGTAAATGAAATAAAGCATGTGTACGTATTTTTGTCCCCCACAGCAACGCGGAAGGGGACATAGAAACACCGGTGTGACCATGTGTCCGTCCCACTTCACTTTGTGGACGCAACTTCTCAGAAACCGCTCAACGGATTTTGTTCATATTTTGTAGTATTATTAGTCACTATGTGTAGTTGATTATATTTTGCTGCCATTTCAATTCGACAATTTTTACAGGAGTTATGGGACTTTGTTGAACTTGTATGTGCTACACTATAGGAACACTTTGTGGACGCAACTCCTCAGAAACCGCTCAACAGATTTTGTTCATAATTTGTAGGATTATTTGTCACTATGTGTAGTTGATCATATTTTGTCACAATTTTGATTTGACCATTTTTACAGGAGTTATGGGACTTTGTTGAATTTGTACATGCTACACCATAGAAACACATTGTGGACGCAACTCCTCAGAAACCGCTTAACTGATTTTGTTCAAATTTTGTAGGATTGTTAGTCACCTATGCAGTTGATCATATTGCGCCGTCATTTTGATTCGACAAATTTTACAGGAGTTATGGAACTTTGTTGAATTTGTACATGATACACTATAGAAACATTTTGTGGACGCAACTCCTCAGAAACCGCTCAACGGATTTTGTTCAAATTTTGTAGGATTGTTAGTCATCATATGTAGTTGATCATATTGTGCTGTCATTTTGATTCGACAAATTTTACAGGAGTTATGGGACTTGTGCTTCAACCTTTTATGCGGCAGTGGGGGACATGCTACGTACGTGTAGCAATCTTGTAAACTCTTAATTTTTTATGCAAAAACTGAGTCTGTGAAACGATTTACACGATTTCTGAGTAACTGATCACACAACGATTCTGCACTTTTCTTTATACTCGAGTAAATAACTGCCATCTATAGTGACCCACTGTATTAATTAAACGACTCATTGCCGTATGTGACTGTAAAAATTTCACCCCAGTGCGTTACCCTATCTATTGTACCTTTATTAAACGACCACCCATCTGACGTGACCAACAACAATGATTTTTAGCTCATCTGAGCCTTCAAGTGAGCTTTTCTGATTCAAATTTGTCTGTTATCTGTTGGCGTCGTTGTAAACTTTCACATTTATTTTTCATCTTCTTCAGAACTACTGCGCCAATTTCAACCAAACTTCGCACAAAGCATCCTTTGGTGAAGGGCTTTCAAGTTTGTTCAAATGAAGGGCCATGCCCCCTTCAAAGGGGAGATAATCACAAAAATGCAAAATTACGGTAAGGCCATTTAAAAATCTTCTTAACCACCGGGCCAGAGGAGCTGACATTTACATGAAAGATTCCTGACACAGTGCAGATTCAAGTTTGTTAAAATCATGGCCTCCGGGGGTAGGATGGGGCCACAATAGGGGATCAAAGTTTTACATACAAATATATAGGGAAAATCTTTAAAAATCTTCTTCTGAAGAACCATTGGGCCAAAGAAGTTGACATTTACATGAAAGCTTTCTGACATCTAGTGCAGATTCAAGTTTGTAAAAACCCTAGCTGGGGCGCATTTTACAAAAGAACTTACGACTTATGACCAACTTTACATACTGGAATTTTCCAGTTTATTGTAAGATCATTCGCTCCAAAGGCAAAATATTTTTTTTAAAATGTTGAAAATTAAGCCTCAGAAAAATTTAAAGTAATAACTGTGTCTAATACAATTTAAGACTTAATTAAGACTTTATCGTAAGTTGTTTTGTAAAACGGGCCCCTGGCCTCCAGGAGAAAGTTGGGGCCACAATAGGGACTAAGGTTTTACATGCAAATATATATGGAAAGTCTTCATATATGAGCCAAGGTGACTCAGGTGAGTGATGTTTCCCTTGGGCCTCTTGTTACAACCTTTTCATGTAATTTCACGCAATTTTACCTTTATTCAATGATTGTACATTTTTTGATTACCACTTGATTCCTACTTTTGATTTCAGTCGAGCATGACTACTCTTTGAATTATCATCCCTAACACTTTCGTTTTAAAATGCACTGGTAATGGTTCAGCTGTGATCTTGTTTAGTCGGCACACTGAATCAATTAATTATTATACCCAAGCTATCAATTTGGTGACGAGCAATCAACGTGCAGGGGTCGTGTGGGGTTACAGGGGTGTAGTCAGGGTACTGTTGATGTGGACGCCCGAGTAGGCAGGGGGTTTTGGGGCCACCTTAATTAACAATTTCGATGTGTATATTCGACCCTCCTGAATGCATTTTTCGTACACTTTGAAATTTTTTACGCAGCCATATTCGAGGTCTGTTCTGTTTTAGTACAAAATGCGGACAATCACTTGTAAAATCTCAAAAATGTGAAAGGATCTGCCCAATGTCGTTATATGACGAACCCACTATACAAACAATTTTAGACCTTTGAAGAGACAAAACAAACACATATGGTATTGACGTTGAATATCCGGTTTAAAACAGTCAGATAGAATGGTTGACTGGTTTAGACAGACCAAGTAATTAACTGATAGTCGAGCTTACATTGATGTTCAAAATACACCTGATTGCTCAACATGGAGCAATGGAAACACTCATTGTAAACAATAGGAGTGGATATAAACTGAATCCATTAATAACAATTCCGGAGAGGACAAATATAATTCAATATGTCATAAATATTGCCCTTCACTACATTTTGATATTTCTAATCCTCCACTCTCTCTCTTTCCTTTTTTTTTTTTTTTTTGCAAAAATGATGTGGACGTTTGTGTTACATGCCTGGGTTAATAATTAACAAAACGGTTAAACCTGAGTTGTTTATTTGATAAAATCAAGAATCAGAGAATCAGAGTGGATGTGTGAGTAAATGGTAGATAAAATACCCTGTACCCCCTAGTCAGGTGGGTTTGTAAGGGCATGATGTTAAAACCCTGACTGCCATAATGTGAATAAATGTTGTGTGAGAACCGGGGGGGGGGGGGGGGGGGGGGGGGGGGGGGGGGGGGGGGGAGGGGGAGGGGGGGGAATCAGAGAATCAAAGCCTTTGTTTTCGTAGGTGTGAATTTCAGCAGACTTTGAAATGTGCGGGGTAGATCGGATATGAACTCTCCCACCAGGTACAGTGTACATCATTATATGTTCAACAGAGTGGAAAATTAGCCTGATTGCATTATAAATCAGGTAAATATTGTGCTTCGGACTAAAATTTAGCTTGTCAATTATCAAATAAACAATGAAGCTTTAACATATCTGTTATTTGGCGCTTGAGGGAAACAAAACAAACTGTACACAGAACTTTCACCATATTATTACCTGCATGACCTGTGTAAGTTATATTATAAAAAACAAAATTTTGTATCAAATTTACACTGATTTATTTTCCGTGATTCGAAAATCATTGTGTCACAAAGCGAAAATTGCATGGATACACGCAGGAAAAACCTAATATACGGTAGTGCAGATTCAAGTTTGTAAAAATCATGGTCCCCAGGGGTAGGTTGGGGCAATAATAGGGATCAAAGTTTTACATGTGAATATATGTAGGGGAAAATCTTTAAATATGGGCCAAGGTGACTCAGGTGAGTGAATTGGCTCAAGGTCCTCTTGTTTGGCTAACCCTTTAGCTATTGAATTGAAAATTTACGAATGAATGTATGTTATGGGTTACAGATATTTAGTTTGAGTTTGGGCTTTGTTGACTTATTTTTGAAAGAGTTGTGGACCTTGAACAAATAATGCCACAAAGAGGGGCCCTTTTGTGGTGCTAATAATGCCATCACATTGATATCTATAGTAACTGTTGTAGTTTAGTTTCGAAAAGTCCACTTTTAAGGTGCATTAAAGTTAACCCACAATTTCAGCTTCTTTTTTAAATTGTGCAGCCTAACATTATCTATTACACACACCCCACTCTCCCAACTCTGCTGAAATATATAAGGTTTATTTGATTTTGAAACAAATATTAATGTGCTTGGAGTGGAAAGTAGTAAATTGTCTGTTTTTGGAGTAAGGTGGTTAGACAACATTAATTTACAAGGTCAGAAGGACTGCATGTGGGAGAAGGAACAAAATTTAACTTAGTATTGAATCTGTATTTTTAGAGCATGGAGAACTTATTGATTTGCATAAACCTCTGCTCAAGGCCATTCAAAATTCATGTTCATGCAGGCTATATCTTTGCAACTGTAACAGGAAGGGAGAAAAATTCAAAATGCAACGGACCAGACCAGTTTTCAAACCCAGACCCCATGAATCGATCTCTAGTTAAGTGTTCTACCAGCTGAGCTATCTGACCACTGGCAATCAAACCTGGCTGACCGCTACATTCCTCCCTCCTTAAATAACTTCACACCTTGAAGACATCAACCCAAGATCTTTATCCCGTGGCAGGCATTTTCACCTGTCAGTTGCAGGGGCTGGTCTATGGCACCAAATGTAACGGGAGGGGAGAAAATGCTACGAAACAGACCAGTATTCGAACCCGGGCCTCCTGAATCTCTAGTCAGGTGCTCTACCTACTGAGCTATCTGAATCTCTAGTCAGGTGCTCTACCTACTGAGCTATCTGACTACTGGTGATTGAACCCGGGCCTCCTGAATCTCTAGTCAGGTGCTCTACCTACTGAGCTATCTGACTACTGGTGATTGAATCTCTAGTCAGGTGCTCTACCTACTGAGCTATCTGAATCTCTAGTCAGGTGCTCTACCTACTGAGCTATCTGACTACTGGTGATTGAACCCGGGCCTCCTGAATCTCTAGTCAGGTGCTCTACCTACTGAGCTATCTGACTACTGGTGATTGAATCTCTAGTCAGGTGCTCTACCTACTGAGCTATCTGAATCTCTAGTCAGGTGCTCTACCTACTGAGCTATCTGACTACTGGTGATTGAATCTCTAGTCAGGTGCTCTACCTACTGAGCTATCTGAATCTCTAGTCAGGTGCTCTACCTACTGAGCTATCTGAATCTCTAGTCAGGTGCTCTACCTACTGAGCTATCTGAATCTCTAGTCAGGTGCTCTACCTACTGAGCTATCTGACTACTGGTGATTGAATCTCTAGTCAGGTGCTCTACCTACTGAGCTATCTGAATCTCTAGTCAGGTGCTCTACCTACTGAGCTATCTGACTACTGGTGATTGAATCTCTAGTCAGGTGCTCTACCTACTGAGCTATCTGAATCTCTAGTCAGGTGCTCTACCTACTGAGCTATCTGACTACTGGTGATTGAATCTCTAGTCAGGTGCTCTACCTACTGAGCTATCTGAATCTCTAGTCAGGTGCTCTACCTACTGAGCTATCTGAATCTCTAGTCAGGTGCTCTACCTACTGAGCTATCTGACTACTGGTGATTGAATCTCTAGTCAGGTGCTCTACCTACTGAGCTATCTGAATCTCTAGTCAGGTGCTCTACCTACTGAGCTATCTGACTACTGGTGATTGAATCTCTAGTCAGGTGCTCTACCTACTGAGCTATCTGACTACTGGTGATTGAATCTCTAGTCAGGTGCTCTACCTACTGAGCTATCTGAATCTCTAGTCAGGTGCTCTACCTACTGAGCTATCTGACTACTGGTGATTGAATCTCTAGTCAGGTGCTCTACCTACTGAGCTATCTGACTACTGAGCTATCTGACTACTGGTGATTGAATCTCTAGTCAGGTGCTCTACCTACTGAGCTATCTGAATCTCTAGTCAGGTGCTCTACCTACTGAGCTATCTGACTACTGGTGATTGAATCTCTAGTCAGGTGCTCTACCTACTGAGCTATCTGACTACTGAGCTATCTGACTACTGGTGATTGAATCTCTAGTCAGGTGCTCTACCTACTGAGCTATCTGAATCTCTAGTCAGGTGCTCTACCTACTGAGCTATCTGACTACTGGTGATTGAATCTCTAGTCAGGTGCTCTACCTACTGAGCTATCTGACTACTGAGCTATCTGACTACTGGTGATTGAATCTCTAGTCAGGTGCTCTACCTACTGAGCTATCTGAATCTCTAGTCAGGTGCTCTACCTACTGAGCTATCTGACTACTGGTGATTGAATCTCTAGTCAGGTGCTCTACCTACTGAGCTATCTGACTACTGGTGATTGAATCTCTAGTCAGGTGCTCTACCTACTGAGCTATCTGACTACTGGTGATTGAATCTCTAGTCAGGTGCTCTACCTACTGAGCTATCTGAATCTCTAGTCAGGTGCTCTACCTACTGAGCTATCTGACTACTGGTGATTGAATCTCTAGTCAGGTGCTCTACCTACTGAGCTATCTGAATCTCTAGTCAGGTGCTCTACCTACTGAGCTATCTGACTACTGGTGATTGAATCTCTAGTCAGGTGCTCTACCTACTGAGCTATCTGACTACTGGTGATTGAATCTCTAGTCAGGTGCTCTACCTACTGAGCTATCTGACTACTGGTGATTGAATCTCTAGTCAGGTGCTCTACCTACTGAGCTATCTGACTACTGAGCTATCTGACTACTGGTGATTGAACACGGCTGATCGTTACACAACATAGACTCTAAACACGTTATCCAAAGGTTTTTAGCTCAAGTGAGCTATTCTGATTACCAGTTTTCACATTTTCATCTTCTTCTCCGGAACCACTGCACCAATTTCAGTCAAACTTGGTACACATCATCCATGAGTAAAGGGGACTCAAGTTTGTTGAAATGAAGGGCCATACCCCCTTCAAAGGGGAGATAATCATGAAAATGCAAAAATAGGGTGTGTTAATTTAAAAATCTTCTCTGGAACCACTGGTCCAGAAAAGTTCAAACTTTTATGAACGCTTCCTGATATATTGCAGATTTATTCAAGTTTGTTCAATCATATCCCCCAGGGGTAGGATGGGGCAACGATAGGGGATCAAAGTATATAGGGAAAATCTTTAAAAATCTTCTCAAGAACCACTAGGTCAGAAAAGTTGAAATTTACACGAAAGTTTCCTGACATAGTGCAGATTCAAGTTTGTTCAAATCATGGTCTCTGGGGATAGGGTGGAGCCACAATAGGGGATCAAAGATTTACATTCGAGTTTATAGAGAAAAGTTTTTAAAATCTTCTCTAAAACCACTGGGCTAGAAAAGTTCAAATTTACATCAAAGCTTCCTGACATAGAGTAGATCAAGTTTGTGCAATTCATTGTGAGATTAGCTCTTCAGATGAATAGGACATGTCCTAAATTCGCTCCACTCTTAACATTGATTACCAAGCCTTGAAAACCCAAACCATGTAATCTGTGGTGTAAATATGTATGTAGATCTAGTGTAGTTTTAGTGCTAGATGTAAATACGTATACATGTGGATCTAGTGTAGTTTTAGTGCTAGATGTACATGTATTGTCAATATTTTGTTGTTTTTTCATTCTCTGTTACTCTTAACCATATTATGTAAACCTTTTGAATTCGTTTGTCCTGAAGAAGGGACAGGTCATCCCGAAAATTTGACGATCAGGTTGTTCGTGTCTTTGGGCATTTTAGTGATTTGTATGCATGTATGTGTATAATTATATGTATATCAGGGGTGTGATGTTTCCTCTTTTCAGAGGAAATCCTCTGATTTACTCAATTTTTGAAAAAATGAAACACTCTGGATTTGATCTAAAGTGGCAGAAAATGATATTTTTCCAGGTAGGGTGAGGTATTTTCCTCCCTTTTTGACTAGATTTCATCTGATTTCTGAGGAATTCAGTCACATCCCTGATATATATGTGAATTAAGTTTGTATCTTTGTGATAATGGCAAATGTGCCTAGCAGATCAGTGTTGAATGTGCAAAAGATCATATTCAAAATCAGTATATGGTGACATGTTCTTTTGGGCCCAGACTTGATGTGTTAGTAATTACACAGATCTTTTTGAACTTTTACTTTTAGGTTCATCGCCTGATCTTGCATGCTGCAATTCCAGGATTGACTCACCTCCAGATCTATGCAACAGAAAATCATCTAGAAGTTATCCTCCCCACAGAAGTAAAGGCGGATGCCCTGAATGCTGTTGTTGATTACTTGTACACAGGAAGACTTCATCTTACTCCGCAGAATGTTTCACGGGTAGCGCAAGTCACTCACCTCTTAGGACTTGAAAAACTGTATAGATTTTGCAATCAGTACCAGTGCTCTCTCAGGCAAAAGGGAATAGTGGCCTCTCCTTGTGAGTGTTTTGAGAGTCCTGTTATTGTCTTCTTTCAATCGGAAAAAGCTACACAAGTTCATTACTTAAAGTCCAAGGAGCAGTTAGCTTGCTTTCAGAGAGAGCACACCTTAATGAAGCTCTTGCCTGATGTTGCCATACAGGAAGGATTAGAAATCAGAGAGAGTACTAGTGAAAGTAATAATGACAATTCAGAGCTGGCATTAAGACACAGTGATTTCACCCTGGGAACATTCGGAAAATCTCCATGCAAGGAGGAGAACTTGCTTTTTCATATCAGGAGTGAGAGGTCTTCATCTGGAACGACTTCTTCACAACAAAGATCTTCACCAGAGACCGCATTGTCAAACACAGCTAGCATGCAGAAGTTAAACAAACCACCCCAAATAAGCACACTAAAAATTTCTGATTATCAGAGTTCAGAAAACAGTGTTCCTAGACCTGAGCCTCAAATTGTGGAGCAGAGCATCAAACTAGAAAAAGTATCAGATGACGAGATAGAAATGGACCACAGGAGGATCGATGTTAAGCAGGGTGAATTTCAGTGTGGGTATGAATCCATGATACCAACAGAGACATTGATTGTACAGAATGATAATCAAAATCCAGGTACATGTTATGGGCATATTTCAGCTCTTATGGCTAGATACTTGGTTGAAGAGTCAAAATCAGCTGTTAAGGTATCGAAAAGTCCCAACAAAGAGACAGAAATGGATGTGGTCAATAACAATCGCACCCAAAGGCAGCTTACTAGATCCAAAGGAGACAGGATGTCAGAGGAATGCAAAAATACAATGTTGGAAAATGAAAGGATGTTGGAAACCACATTGTGTGAGTTCATAAAAACAAGCTGACGGGAAGTAAAACAAATTATTTCTTATGTAATTGTAGGACAAGTGATTGAATGGTTAAGAAGCTGAAGCCGGGGTACAATTAAATAATGGGACACCCTATATACATTGTCTAGAGCTCTACACACAATTAAAATATAAACTATTTTGAATAAAATGAAAATCACAATTCCAAAATTCTAATTATTATAACATTCAGTAGTACAAATTTTATTTTAATGAAATGTAAATCATTTACGCCAAGGGCAAGAAAATAATTTCTCTGGAACAATCATTGTACAAAGCAGGACAACTCTTGCTGACAACCGTTTATCCGGGATTGGACCTGGATAATGAGTTTACTGGATTATAATGGTTCAGGTTCCAATCCAGAATATACGAGGATTTACCTCGGGATGTTTGGAACACAACCTTGATAGGAGTAAAACTTTTTACGTGATCACCTTTGATTGAATCTAGATATATAGCTAATACACTGTATTATTTTAGTCATTGACAACTATTGAATTTATATTCATACAATATTACAAAAGAATGCAGCAAGTTTAGACCTGGAATGAGATGTATTATTTCAAAGTGATTTACTACCATTTTAGTGATACAGAGATGATTCATCTTCTACTAATATATATACACGTGTATATACATGTATATATATAAATATATATATATATATTAAACTCCAAGGTAAATGAAGTAAATAATTTTCACAGTAGCTGTAGTTTTTTTTGTGAAACATTTACTTTCAAAGTTATTATTTTCTCAACATAATTATAACCAAATAAAATTGTTGTGATCAAATCTTGATTGAAACTTCTTGAATGTTACATGTAATTGGGTACCTGATGCAAGTGATTTCTCTCTCTTCTCTCTCTCTCAATTTGTTGAAAATTATATAATTATAGGCCCGGGATGTATTATGGTATGGCATCGTCCGTCTGTCTGTCCGGACCTTGTGGGCAGGATACAGACTGAACCGTAAGCTCCAGGATTCCACAACTTGGTACAATTGATCACCATGATGAGAGGAAGATGCCTATTGTTTTTCAAGATCAAAGGTCAAGGTCATAGTATCATTTAGTTGGAAAACCTTGTGGGCAGGATACAAATCGAACCGTAAGCTCCAGGATAGTACAACTTGGTATATTTAATCACCATGATGAGAGAAAGATGCCTATTGTTTTTCAAGGTCAAAAGTCAAGGTCGTAGTATTACTTAGTAGGAAAATCTTGTAGGCAGGATACAAACCAAACCGTAATCTCCAGGATATTGCAACTTGGTACATTTGATCACCATGATGAAAGGAAGATGCCTATCGTTTTTCAAGGTCAAAAGTCAAGGTCGTAGTATTACTTAGTAGGAAAATCTCGTAGGCAGGATACAAACCAAACCGTAATCTCCAGGATATTGCAATATGGTACATTTGATAACCATGATGAGAGGAAGATGCTTACTATTTTTCAAAGTCAATGTCATAGTATCAGTTAATAAGTAAACATTGTAGGTAGAATACAGATGGAACTATTAGGACTGTTAATCTCGGCACACATACCCCTCATGCTAAGTGGAGGAAGCCTTTTGTTTTTCAAGGTCAAGGTCACAGTATCACTTGGTAAGAAAATCTTGTAGGCAGTATACAGACCAAACTGTTGAGGCTAGGACTGTAAAACTTGGTACACACACACTTTATGCAAGTGGAGGATGTCTCAAGGCAAGGTCGTAGTAGCAGGAGATAGACAGAACCATTGGGGCTAGGACTATTAAACTTGGAAAAACAAACACTGAAGACAAGTGAAAATATTACATAGACTGTACATGATTTGTCTTGTTTTTACGATGCAAAGAAAATATGTCACATCCTGATGATTGCTGATAGTACTTGAAGCCAAGTTCTACAAATCATGGTGTAAGAAAAACACTCTATAGTAGCTTTTCACGGGCGTATTATGTACCGTTGGCGGTAATCTTGTTTTTGACATTTTTTTTTTAATAAACGACATTTATCTCGTTTAAAATCTTATAATTTTCAATTAGAATATTGAACATAAGGTAAGTAGCCTACTGTAACCTGAAATAATTTTCTAAGACTTAAGGAGGTACTCTACATTGTCATAATGACTGACTTCCTTTTAAAACATGGATGAAAATATAAATATCAACAGTCTTTTTCCTATTCATTTAAAAAATCGCATAGCTGAGTATCTCAGTAGGTTAACACGTCGACTACTGAACTGTGGATCGCGGGTTCGAGTCTAGCAGCGGTTTTAATTTTATTTCAGATGGCTTTCTACTAAAACTGAATTTTTTAACTCAATCAAGTATATGTGATAGTTTTCAATTTCAAAATAGTGTTGTACATATCCTCCACTTTTCATTCATCTCAAATTTCTCTGGTGTAGCATACCTCCTTAATACATTAATGTATTAAACCAAAGAAACAGTTTATCTAGGTACTCTATTTTATCTCATCGTCGCAAACTCACGCTCCCTCATGATGGAGATAATCGAATAGAGGCACCCGTGGGTAACCGACGATGAGTTTATCTAGGCACTCTATTTTATTCTGAGAATGACCAAACCTCCAGGATCTAAACTTGGAAATGTTTCACAGAATCACTGGATTTTGTTCACCTTCAATATAACGGGTATTTGTTGCAGGTAGAAAAGATGAAGAGATCAACCAAGAGAGAATAGCTGCCCACCAGCCATCAAACACTGGACCCTGCAGAGAGTTTTCAAGTCCTCCCTTAAACTGCACTTCAGGTAGCTTAGAATTCCAGTCACAACTAGAGGAACATAATTTGAAAGTTAATCACAGACTGTGTTCGGGTACAAGTTCATCGGGAATTACAACTTCCAAAATGTCTGGAGTGGACGAGAGACCTTGGACTAATCAACAGTGTAATAAGACGTGGCCACTGGATCTGTCCAGTTTAGGCTCAGAGACTGAAGACTTCACAGCTTTCTGTCCCCTGTGTCTGATTAACTTCACATCAAGGACCGCGTACACAGCTCACCTCAATATCTGTTTTAACACATTCCACCACATACAACAAAACAAGTTCCTACAGAGAGAATGGACTCGTCAGTTTAAATCAGCAGGTAAGGTGCTTTTTGAACATGCAAGTAATTTGTAATAACTTATCAGTGTCATACAATGTAATTATCACGAGTTGCTAAAACACCTAGACACAAGTTTTTTATAACTGATAACTTAATGAAATCCATCACAAACGAGTACTGTAGATGATTTGAGTTATTTTTCAACATTTTTATAGTGAGCCAAGATCCTATCCAAAGTAGCACAAGTGGGAGAACCGACTCTTTTATCAGGTATTCAAAGAAAATATTGATTGATTCAAAATCAAGAAAAGAATTTCAACCTGAAGCAGGTTACTTTGGACTATCAGTGGACCATTCATTGTTAAATAATTTTGGGACATGTTCTCAATCTTTGCAGTAGTGATTCCCATGGGGATCCTGGTTAAAATAGGTCTTGTTTGTCGTAAAAGGTGACGAAATGGGGCGGTCCTTTGGATGAGACTGCATAATCTGAGGTCCCGCGTCACAGCAGGTGTGGCACGATGGAGATCCCTCCCTGCTCAAAGGCAGTAAGCGCTGAGCATAGGCCTAAATTTTGCAGCCATTTTAAAATGGCAATGATGACATTTCCATATGAGTGAAAAATTCTCGAGTGGAACGTTAATCAAAATACAGTCAATGAACATGTACATGTATCTGAACAGATTGGTGTAAAACTGAGGAAGAGAAATTACATGATTATGTAAATTCATACATCAAAAGTTAGAATAGATTAAGATTTCTATTATTTATCTAATTGCTGCTTTCCACAAACTTCCTGCATTTAATTTTTTTTATGGAAGGAGTAATCCCATATACAGCACCAGCACATTATCAACAGATGCCAGACCCACTGTGCACTGTGGGATGAACAAAGACACTCTAGGACCACCTTCAGTGATTAAGGTATTAAATCCTATTGCTACAATCACCTACAACTTTGATGGAATGTATAAGATGGGTTTAATGTTATGTGTGTATTTTCCTTATTGTAGGACTTATTCATACACAGTGAGAATGATCATATAGACAAGATTAAACCCAGAGACACAACAACCAACAACTCCATCTCAGAATTCCCGCTAGATTACATTCGGGATAGGACTGTACAACGTAACTGTGCAAGTGAGGTGTTAGGAGAGGGAAAGACGGCTGTAGGCCACGGAAACTGCACTCGCTCCGACAATATGGACAGCTCCGCCAACGTTGGTGGCGATAGACCTGGGGAGGAACTGGGAATAAGGATAACAGATGTCTGGACACTGAAAGGTATTTCTAACTGTGCAGTCTTAATTGTCAAAAGAAGAATATAAATGAAAAAAATCTGAAATGTTAGACATTTTGTATAGATTTTGTACATAATGTGGTTTTAATAAATATCTGTTTAGACGTGCAAGAGGAAATGAAACTGTCAGTCAATCCAGGGAATGCACATCAGAAATCTCGGGAACAAGTTGGACACCACACGGAGCTAAATACAGTGAAAGAGAAATTAGTAGAGATTCATATGAAAGAGACATCATCTTTAAAAGTTACAGCAAAAGGAAACAAATTGTATATCAAAAGAAAAAACATGGCCAATCAATCTCAGACATGTGTAAAAGCAGATTCTTGGACTCCTTCAGAATCCAAACAGAAGGCAGTCATGGACAAGGACAAAAAATCTCAGACATGTGTAAAAGCAGATTCTCGGACTCCTTCAGAATCCAAACAGAAGGCAGTCATGGACAAGGACAAAAAATCTCAGACATGTGTAAAATCAAAAAAGAAGGTAACGAAGAAAAGAAGAAAAAGAAAACTTATCGGTGCTACAGCACACAGGAAACGCAGCAAAGGAACAAAGACACGGAGAATGGAAACTGTGCCGAGAAGTGCTGCTGATGGGGCACCCAACCCAAAGAGTATGGGGGGGAGTGGATGTGTCAAACCTGATGATAGAATAGTAAGCAGTGGAAAAGAGGCATCTGAGAGAGTCATTACTCAGACCCCAATTCAAAAATTAACCAATATTATTGCAGCTGTTGCTGAAAGGGAAAATAATTTCTTTTTGAAGAGAAAGCGCATTAACACTTTTGGACACACAATTTATGATGTTGATGCCTCCAGCTCAGGTAAACAAGTCAGGAGATCTGCAAAGAAGAACAACACTGCAGGTAGACAAGAAGGACAAAGACCGGAAAAGAGGAAGTTCTATAGATTCATTAACCCTGAGATTGTGAGCAGTCCAGTCACACATCAATCCCCAGGTCTAAGTCACCCCATACTTAATTCAACCCTCACACGAAGTCTCCAAAAATCTCCAGTAATGTCACCATGTGCACCATCACTTTTAAGTGCAGCGGGAAATGTTACAAGATCTCCTCAGATGATACCTCTTAGAGCACCTACAGCCATGAAGTCAGCAACAATTCCTGCACAACCACCCCAGCTCACAACTCTGTACAACCCAACCAATGTAACTGGCTCCCCAGTGTTGGGTGTTAGTTTTTCGTCAAACAGAAGAGGTTCTATTGCTGAGAAAATCGCAAGTGTGTACCGAGAAAACTGCATTGTCATTCCAAAAGAATGGAAAGAGTGGACAGAAGATTTTCCAAAGCCAAAGGAAACGGGTGTCCCATTTCAATATACGATGCCCCTAAAGAAAAGAAAACACTAATGATTTAAAAAATGTTCTTCATTCACTAAAGGAAAAATACCATAATTCTTTTTCCTATTATTACCATTCTTCATTTTCCAACCTAGAATTTTTTAGAACAGTCTGCTAGGTCTCGATTTGAAGAGGAGCAATTTCTTTAGACATTTCATTTTAGTGTAAATATGTTGATGAATTTGAAGTAACATCTTTTGTGACATAAGTATTAACATTGTATTAACACTGTATTCTTCACTTAGATTTTAAAATTGAAAACTAAAATACATTTTATTGAAATTTATTTCAAATAAACAAGTTACTTCAACTTTCCCAACAGTTCAAGAATTTTATTTAATCTTTTGGATGTTGGATTTGTCATTGTGTGTAACTGCATTCTGTCATTGCAAGGTAATTCTGAAATGTTTTAAAGTCGATAAATATATAGCAAAGATGTATACAGTTAACGTTGGATCATAATGATTCAGAAGTCCAACAATGTCCAATGAAAGTATAGTCTCTTCATAGCTTATTATAACACCCCCCACCCCCACCCCCCACCCACCCCCGAATTTTAGGGAGGAGGTATATTGGAATCAGCTTGTCTATAGACATTATTTATCTTAGGGAGGGGGTATATTGGAATCAGCTTGTCTCTCTGTCTGTCTGTCTATAGACATTATTTATCTTGGGGAGGGGGTGTATTGGAATCAGCTTGTCTGTCTGTCGATCTATAGACATTATTTATCCAGAGATGATCTTGGAGACTAGTGAAGATTCTTCTAAAAAAAAAAATTACACTCTTTTTCACCATATAAAGATGTACACCTGATATTTTCATCATGATTGAACAATTTTTCATCATTTTACATGTGGTTTTTTTTTTTCAACTTTATGGACTTTTTCATTTCGTTTTAGATTTTGTATGTTCTCTCATAGAGACTGCTGCATAAATGCAGGAGAGGGTATAAAGGAATAATTACGTCCATTTTATCTGTCCGTCCCCCTATGTATCTGATTTCATCAGGACATTTTCTGAGAGACAAGTGCATGGAAAGGAAATGAGTTTATCCTGTAATTTGTATTCAGATAATATATGAATAATGTTCTTCAGGGATATGCCCCAATATGGATGAGCCCCGCAGGGGTATTAGTCTTGTAAGGACAATTCTAGTTGCAGATGTCACATTGTGTACTGCGTATTATTGAATGATCCTGTTTCTTTTTCTGTTTAATCAAAAATATGATTATTATGATATCGTTAAAACCAAAGACAGATTTTGTATTAAGAGGTAATATGTTGACGGTGCTACCGTTTGAGCGAGCTCAGCTTCATGTTTAGTTTTCTCCCAGGGTTTTATATTAAAAATCATTAAAAGATGTATATAGGCCTACATTAATGCGACTGAAATATTTTTATGCTCTATATACAATTCATTTCTGCTGCCTTCACTGCGACGCGCGAAATGTTCTGAACTGTATGCTCTCAGCAGTCGACTGCCTCTACTTTTCTTTTTAGCTCACCTGAGCTGAAAGCTCAAGTGAGCTTTTCTGATCGCTTTTTGTCCGTCGTCTGTCTGTCTGTCCGTTAAACTTTTCACATTTTCGACTTCTTCTCCAGAACCACTGGACCTATTTCAACCAAACATGGCCAAAAGTATCCTTGGGTGAAGGGCTTTCAAGTTTGTTCAAATGAAGGGCCATGTCTCTTTCAAACGGGAGATAATCACAAAAATGCAAAAATAGGGTGCGGTCATTTAAAAATCTTCTTCTCAAGAACCACTGGGCCAGAAGAGCTGAAATTTACCTGAAAGCTTCCTGACATATTGCAGATTCAAGTTTGTTCAAATCATGGCCCCCGGTGGTAGGATGGGGCCACAAGGGGGGATCAAAGTTTTACATACAAATATATAGGGAAAAACTTTAAAAATCTTCCTCTCAAGAACCACTAAGCCAGAAAAGCTGAGATTTACATGAAAGCTTCCTGACATAATGCAGATTCAAGTTTGTTCAAATCATGGCCCCCGGTGGTAGGATGGGGCCACAAGGGGGGATCAAAGTTTTACATACAAATATATAGGGAAAAACTTTAAAAATCTTCCTCTCAAGAACCACTAAGCCAGAAAAGCTGAGATTTACATGAAAGCTTCCTGACATAATGCAGATTCAAGTTTGTTCAAATCATGGGCCCCTGGGGTTGGATGGGGCCACAATAGGGGATCAAAGTTTTACATACAAATATATAGAAAAGATCTTTAAAAATCTTCTCAAGAACCACTGAGTCAGAAAAGCTGATTTTTACATGAAAACTTTCTGACGTAGTGCAGATTCAAGTTGTTCAAATCATGGCCCCCGGGGATAGGATGGGACCCCAAGGGGGGATCAAAGTTTTGCACACAAATATATAGGGAAAAACTTTAAAAATATTCTTCTCAAGAACCACTAAGCCAGAAAAGCTGAGATTTACATGAAATCTTCCTGATATAATGCAGATTCAAGTTTGTTCAAATCATGGGCCCCGGGGTTTGGATGGGGCCACAATAGGGGATCAAAGTTTTACATACAAATACATAGGAAAAATCTTTAAAAATATTCTTCTCAAGAACCACTGAGCCAGAAAAGCTGATTTTTACATGAAAACTTTCTGACATTGTGCAGATTCAAGTTTGTTCAAATCATGGCCCCCGGGGGATAGGATGGGGCCACAAGTGGGGGGGGGGGGGGGGGGGGGGGGTCAAAGTTTTACATACAAATATAGGAAAAAGCTTTTAAAATCTTCTTCTCAAGAACCATTGGGCCAAAGAAGTTGACATTTACATGAAAGCTTTCTGACATAGTGTAGATTCAAGTTTGCAAAAGGTAGTTTGGGCCATAATAGCGACTAAGGTTTTACATGCAATATATATGGAAAGTCTTCAGATATGGGCCAAGGTGACTCAGGTGAGCGATGTGGCCCATGGGCCTCTTGTTTCTACTCTCAATTTTTTAAGTTACTACAGTGTAATTGTATGATAAAAATGCCCAAACCTTTCAAGTTTGTAAAACTGTGTGAACAGCACTGCTTTGGAACATAGGATGCATTTCAATATAATGATAAATTAAATAAATTGATAAATTCAACTATTGGGCATGTACATATATGTGCGGATCACCCTCACCCACCACCATGCACTCCTATCTAATTTTTAAACAAATGAAATTCATATGATAATCCCCTTGTAGCAATGGTATGTTCCAAAAGAGAAAATTAGAACAATTTTTATAATATTGTACAGTATACATAATCCTAGGTGTAACACAATGATGAAATATTTCAGCATTCACATATAATTATTGAATACAATTGCAACATATTTAAGCCCCTCTCCACTGTTGTTGTAAGGATATATTAATTAAGATTATTCACAAAACTAGAATTAATTAATGATTTTTCAGTCTTTAATAGCAAGTGGTATGGTTGGTTATCATGAGGGGGGGGGGGGGGGGGGGGGGTCATCGTGGTTTGCATTACCGGACATGTTAATTAAAAGGAAATGGACTCGAGCACTTATTACCTTTAGTCGTGAAAAAAAATAATAAAAAAGTTTTCAATCCGACCGAATTCCATAGATATTTTGTAAGATTTTAAATACATGTAGCACTAATTCAGTACCTGTGTTCCCTCCCATATTCTAACAATTTAACCTTTTGTCTTGTTAGAATAATAAATTCCCATTGAGAATTTAGTATTTTAATCAGATTTGTGGTTTGTAGTCGATTATACACAATTTGTATTCAATGCCATATTACGTACTATGCCTAATGTTTATGTATATTCAATATTGTTATGGTAGTTTTACAAATGGAAATTAGATCCGCCATTGTCAGTGTTATTATGATGTACGTCTGACTCAAAACTTAGACATGACGTCACACATCATCTTAGCCTGCCTTTCATAATTGCATAAACATTGCACTTCGTTAAACATTTCGCCTAATGGTGCACTGAATTTTGGAGCTAGGAGGCCACAAGATTAGGATGATAACCCACGTAAGTTCACAATCATATTTCAAGGTGTGACTTTGCGAGATCTTCGCCATTTTTGACAAGGGACTTCTGGGATTGGCGTAAAAAAAATTTACTTGTTAGAGGTTTAGATTTAGCTCGGATTATTTCCCGTGCTCTAGTCATTAGAGCTCGCAGTACGAGCCAGCGCTCGCTATTATCATACCCCTCGAACAAAGTTCGGGGGAGGGTATATAGGAATCACTCTAGGTTTTTTTTTGCAATGGATTCGTATCTGGGCCATAACTTCTTTGTTCTTTAACATAGGCATACCATATTAGACACATGAGATGATGTGTCATGTACCTTCGTGACCTCCATATGACCTTGACCTCAAGGTCAAAATTAAAGGTTTTTTTACAATGGATTCGTGTCAGGGCCATGACTTCTTTGTTCTTTGACATAGGCATACCATATTTGACACATGAGTGTATCACCATGAGACGATGTGTCAGGTACCTTCATGACCTCTATATGACCTTGAACTTTGATCTCAAGGTCAAAATTGATTATAGGGTTTTGACATAGTCATACCATAAGACATGGGTGTATCACCATGAGACTATGTGTCATGTACATTTATGACCTTGACCTTTGATCTCAAGGTCAAAATTATAGGTTTATGCCATGGATTTGTGTTTGGACTATATCTTCCATTTTCTTCTACAAAGGCATATCATATTTTTACACTCAGGAAAGAGGTGATTTATACCTATTAACAACACCCTTTGGGATATTGGGGTAAGCGGGGGGTATTCTTAGTGAGCATTGCTCACAGTACCTCTTGTTTACCTTTCTTTAAATTTTGTAACAGGACGGGAGAAAATGCAAGGTACCAGATTGGGATTCGAACCGGGGCCTCCTGAATCTCTAGTCATATGCTCTACCAACTGAGCTAACTGGCCCCTGGCGATCAAATCCGGCTGACCACTACATTCCGCCCTCCTTTAAAATGTCTTAACCCTCAAATACACAACCCAAATTCTTTTTGCCCCTGGCAAGTCCAGGCTGGTCTACCACACCAAATGTAACAGGAAGGGAGAAAATGCAACGGACCAGATCAGGATTTGAACCCGGGCCCCCTGAATCTCTCGTCAGGTGCTCTACCAACTGAGGTATCTGGCGATCGAACCCGGCTGACCGCAACAATTTATTTAATTGATAGCAAACTTCAATGTTCAATTCTCTTGAAATTTTGTCAGTGATTAAGCAATAACTCCTGCTTCAGTAGGCACTGAGGTGGAAAACGCCATCTCTCAAATATACAGCCTAATTGCATGATCAAGGCACTTTACATGTAGTACTAAACAGTAGTACATGTATATAAAAAAAAACCTTCAAGTTTACATTCATGGAAGTGCAACGGCATTCACATATATATACCGGGTATATTTGTTTATAATGAGCTTACTAAAACGGGGAGGGGGGGGGGGGGGGTAATGGATGGTAAATGGAAATGATAGTAATTATTCACATTTTTCTTTGCCTTAGCATTGCCTACATTTGATAAACTTGTGCAGTAAGCCGGTCCAGATAACGAATGGATGTAAACAAAAAGTGTGGTACTGTGTTGGAAATATCCATGTGAAAAAGTATAGCTATACTAAGTAAGTAATTTATTTCCAATTTTGGGCCCAGAGGGCATACAAAGTTCATATACATAAATCATAAAGGAGTGATTATCCAAAAGATAGGTGGAAAATAAAATTTACAAGTTCATGATAAATCAACTTTTCATAGTAATGAACAGCTATACATGTATATGTAATTGGCAAATTTTTCAATAATATTGTTACATTCGTTGCTCATAAGCCAGATAAATTTTTGTCTATTACATAGGTTTATAAAATTCTTGCACAAAATGTTCATGGATTCTATGAATGGTTTTCTATTCATCTTCTACTAATGAATGATAATGGGTTGCAATTACAATGTGACTTGTAGTCATAATCAAACAAAATAGGGATAAGCACTGTTCATCTGATTTGCTTACCTAGATATGTATACATATTAATTAATTCAAACAGTCATGTTTAATACAATTTGAAATCCACCAAATCATTCCAGTTTACGGTATATACATGTATTTGTCGTTTAGGAAATCCACAATTTTATTCGTGGTTATATATCCAGGTAACTCTGTTATGATATAACCAGAATGGCTACATTTCAGTATCAAAGTCTCATTCAGATTGAGGTCATACATTTAGTATGAGGGGGCTGGGGGGATTGCTGCCCGCTTTACTGTTAAACAATATACTTAATATTCTGTTCGTTTTGGCTAGATGAAAAAAAATTTAGTACAAGTGAGATTTTGCAAATTAATTTCTCAAAATTTGAAATTGTTAATGGCTTGTAAATAACACTGCATTAGGGTGTTAATTTTGTGGCGTTTAGGGTGTACTTGCTGTCAGTAGAGAGGATTTGGACTGTGTTTTTTTTCAATTTTCGAAGGATGGTATGAGGTTTTGAAAAATGTACTAAATGATAAAAGAAGCAATAATTTCTTCCACCTCCGGAAAAATAAATGACAAAATCTTTTAATTTCTTGAATTATAGTTTTATTGGGAGAACTTAATTTTTTCCAAAAACCCTTAAAGTTTGCGTCATTTTATTAATTTCACCTTATAAAAAATGATAGAAAATAGTACAAATGATTAAATAGGAGACATATTTCAAGCCCTATAAAATCTGTAAAATCCAGGGGCTTTGCCCCCTGGGCCACCACCAGGGCTTCGCCCAAGGCGGCCCCTGGACCCCCTGCCTCATAAAGTGGCTTCCCCGTAACCGCAATTCCTGGATCCGCCCCTGTACTAGTATGACAGTAATACTGGAGTTTTCATCTATATATATGCCTTGTAAATTTGTGGCGAAAAAGCCCCCCACCCCACCCCCCTTAAATCCGTCATTGAAGTGAGACATTCCCTTGCAATATGGCTTCTTGTAAGATACCATTCCTGCAAGTATTAATTAGGTACACAAGGAACTTTATAACTTCCATTCCAATGAAACAAAAGAGGAACCAAAATTTATAATTATGTACAATTAAGAGTTCTCAAAGGAGTGTTTACTGGAACAATTTGTTTGACATCTGATGTCTCTTTTTTTTTTTTTTTTCATTTATAGTATACATAATTCCCATTGATTGATATAACAATTTTACCAAGTTCCCCTAAAAACTTTGGGGAAGCATATAGTCACCGTCACGTACATGTATGTCTGTCCGAGTTCATATCTCTTAAACTGCATTAAAAGTGATATGTTCCTTGAGGCAATGGCTTTTGGACCAAGGTCATTTTTGAAAAGGTCAATCAATACATAAAAGTCATTTTTTAAAATAAAAGTTTCTATCTCCTAAACCTTTCATCAAAAATTGATGATTATTGATCACAAATATTCCTGGAGACCGGAACATTTGGACCAAGATCATTTTGGAAAGGTCAAGGTCACTCAAAACATATCTTTATAAGTAAAAACTTCTTTATTTCATAAGTTTTGAACAGGTATTAATCATATATCATAATTAATAGGCAAATGGCTTTCAGACAAAGGTCATTCAATTTGATTACTCTATTAAGTCAAATTACAGTCGTTAGATATATTTAGTCACGATTTTGATAATAACAATAGTGATTTTTGGAATACGGATTGATTGATTGATGTTTTCCATATGGTGACGCCCAGTTTTTTATTGGTGGAAGAGAGAACCCAGACACAATGTACCTGGGAAGAGATCACTAACCTTCCGAAAATAAACTGGGAAACTGGAATCTGTTGACTCGTACTATTTATTTTTGCACCGAAAGAGACAATATTCAACTTTATGGTTTTAATCAAGGTTTGTAGTATTTATTTTCTCTTTATTGCACGCTGTATTTTATTATCAAGGCATTCCTTTTCCTACAGAAGATCTTATTGTTATTCATATTTTTATTCTTTATCATTTTTTTTTCTTACACATTTTCTTTACGCGATTTCTTGAATATGCATTGACCGATTTTCGTCAAATTTTTAGGGATAATTATATTTACTTGAACTCAATAAGACTTTATTCCGATTTTAATTACATCAAATATTACGTAATATATTGACGTTTTTCTGAAATATATATAGTGTCAGTTTGTTCAGGAGTGTTCTTGGAAACTACATAAGATACGTCGTCTCAAGCCACGGTCCGGAGTCCGCATAGATAGGAGAGGATCGTACATATTGGCTGTGGTTTGCGACAATGCTTAAGGTATCAATTTCGAATTTTCAACGATTGTAGAATGGAGTTCATACCTGTGCCTTGTTACATTCAAAAAACGCCGGGGATCAAAAATGTGCCACACATTTGACGTGTAATATTTGATAAATTTTCGTCAATATCTTTTTGTAGGAAAATGATTTTTTAAGACATATGTAACACATTTTATAGATAACGACGAGACCTATTTCACGATACCACATTTTAGGGACCATTCCCTCAAATAAGGGACCGAGAGGGGTTAAAGTATTTTCTAACAGGATATGATTATAATCTACTTGTACCGATTATAAAGTCTGTGAAACGAACTACTGTGATAAAGTCACATTTTGAATGATACCAAGACATGTTGTATGATATTGTGACATTTTGTATGATACTGTCACATTTTGAATGATACCAAGACATATTGTATGATATTGTGACATTTTGTATGATACTGTCACATTTTGAATGATACCAAGACATATTGTATGATATTGTGACATTTTGTATGATACTGTCACATTTTGAATGATACCAAGACATATTGTATGATATTGTGACATTTTGTATGATACTGTCACATTTTGAATGATACCAAGACATATTGTATGATATTGTGACATTTTGTATGATACTGTCACATTTTGTATGATACTGTCACATTTTGTATGATACTGTCACATTTTGAATGATACCAAGACATATTGTATGATATTGTGACATTTTGTATGATACTGTTACATTTTGAATGATACCAAGATATATTGTATGATATTGTGACATTTTGTATGATACTGTCACATTTTGAATGATACCAAGACATATTGTATGATATTGTGACATTTTGTATGATACTGTCACATTTTGAATGATACCAAGACATATTGTATGATATTGTGACATTTTGTATGATACTGTCACATTTTGTATGATACTGTCACATTTTGAATGATACTGTGACATTTTGTATGATACCAAAACATTTTGAATGATACTGTGACATTTTGAATGATACCAAGACATATTGAATGATACTATGATATTCTGTATGATAATGTGACATTCTGGAGATTATGACATTTTGAATGATACTGTTACATTTTGAATGATACTGTTACATAATTCTTAATGATACGGTGATATTTTGTATGATACCGTGATATTTTATATGATAATGATACTGTGGCATTCTGAATGATACTGTGACATTCTAAATGATACTGTGACATTCTAAATGATACTGTGACATATTGAATGATAATGATACGGTGATATTTTGTATGATACGGTGGCATTTTGTATGATACGGTGGCAGTTTGTATGATACGGTGGCATTTTGTATGATACGGTGGCAGTTTGTATGATACGGTGGCAGTTTGTATGATACGGTGGCATTTTTTATGATACGGTGGCATTTTGTATGATAGTGTAATATTTTTTGTGATATTGTGGCATGCTCTTTTGAGTGGTATTGTGCTACTTTGTATTATATTGTCGTATGAGCATTGCTTTATCTCTTAAAGACAGCTATTTAGTTTGTTCTCTGTTATGCCCGCACCATGGAATTGTTAGGGCTGCATTTCATTCTATTCGCCATTCTGTCATAGTTTTCTGAACTGTCTGAGCTGTGCTTGTAGATAATAAGCTGATTTCTTCGTATGTCTCTTTCTATTGATGACTTGCAGATCTAGTTCGAGTTTTATGTCGATTGACCTATATTAACCAAAGTGATTGCCCTTAGACTTTGAAAAGTTCTAATTATCCACTATTTTCCGGACTTTTTTTTAGTCTGTAGATAATGAGCAGATTTTATGTCTCTTTTTATTGATGATTTACAGATCTAGTTTTTATGACAATTGACCTATTTTCACCAAAGTGATTGCCCTTAGACTTTGAAAATTTCTAATTATTCATCATTTTCCGGATTTGTTTTTTCATTGTCCTTTTCAGATCCATATGGTGCATATCACTAATATATAAAGTGTTATTTTACTATTAAGTAGTCAACGTGCACTTTTCTGTATCTTGTGTATTAGTAATTAAGCAATTGGTATTTAAATAATTCATTATGAATTTCAACTTGCACTTCAACGTCCTTTTACATATACTAATGCAATTATCTTCTCAAATTACTCAAGAAAACAAAATCATCAGTACGATATTCTACCTTTGTTTCGTTTGCATCTAATGTTATTTTCACATCCTGGGACTTTTATATATCAGCGGGGGCGGGGGTGTCCTCCGACACATCTAATTTGTACATTATATGTCGTATCGCATCGTATTCGATAATGTTTTCCTCATACAATGACGTCAGCAGCTGTAGGTGCAGTGTCACTGATTTAGACCAGTGCACCCTAGCAGTGAGGATGGTACTTTGCCACTAATCAGATACGGGGTCTTAGAAACCAGTTTTTATCACTATAACTCGTGTACATATCCTAGTGCATGTGTATGACACCATAACCGAGAAAGATATTGTTATCGAAAAATATGTCGACATTATTTTCATGAATTAAAATGGCTCCTCGGACCATCATTGGGTTTAAGCTTTGTGTTATCATAGAAGCTAAAACAGAAGTGCAATCAATCTTTCTGTTGTTGGAGATGACATGCATACACGAATCTGTAAATAAATTCTACTGAAAATACTTTAATGGGCTTGACATTGATTTTCACAGGAAAGGATCTCCAGAACTGTCTTTAGATTCAGCGTTTCTAAGGTCTGTAACGGGCTTTGATCGAGTTTAAATGAGGCAACACCAAGTGCTACGGCCTATAGGATGTCGGACAAATGATGGATTTACGGAAAAAACCTTTCCATTTCAATATCCTTGACAATCTCGTCGTCATTAAAGGACAATGCTAACGTAGAGCTGTACTTTGCGTAGATAGTGTAAAATAAAGTGCACTGAATTAACCCCTAACCATCAACATTTCCTGTATACAACTGCGTTAACCATCAAGTGGTAAGGAAAACAAGTCCATCACGAGAAGGTCATTTATTCCGTTCTCTCAAGCAATCGTCAGGTGACAAAGAAGGGAAAATGCATGAATTGCCAATTAGTGTACATGTATATCTATAATAATTTACACACAGGAAAAGTTCATTGTCAACAGAATTTCATTCGGAAGATAACCTTTTACCCTGTAAGCTTACAACATTAATCAGAGTAGGGATTAACCGTATGTATAAATATGAGATTCCTAGAGTATTGAAGCTTCACATCAATAAGTTATTGTTTTACCAATTTAACGTCATTACACGGATTGCTGTTGATGAAATTTGGCACTGAATCTAAAAATGTCCACTTTCACTCAAATTCCATGCTTAACGTGTAGTAAAAACAACAGGAAAACACTATACCAAGCGTCTGTAAAAGAGACAGAGCAATTAGCATCGGATAATTCATACAATGTTCATTAAAAGGCTTCTCAGTTTTCTTTATTCACTCACACCATATTATGGTACGTGAGGTACAATATATACAATATTTACAAATAGAATATATTATATGCAAGGTACACGTAAAACTACTGATCTGTCTATATAGAGCTACATTGATAAAATAGCCAGGCTGTATCAAATACCACATTTTACGTTCTCTGACTATAAAATCACTGAACTATTGCATGATAAGGATTCACACAAAACTTGCATTGACTTGTGTTTATATAAATAACGTACTTGAAGAATTGAAAACGAGAAGCCTCCCCATCCTATGATCAGTAAGTTTTCTTTAGTCCAAACCTCCAGTATTCCATGGCATCCCTAAAAATCAAAGTACTTAAAGTACTCGTGGGAGTTGAACATTGTGGAAATTCAGTTAGAAAAGATAGTACTGGAAGGGTAGGGGGATAAATGACTGAATATTATCATGATTTTAGATACAAATCAACTGTTGTTGTTTTTCAAAGCGTTAAAACAGCAAACATGGATAATGGAAGGCCCATGGGCCACAGCGCTCCTCGAGTAACTGAAGTCGTGTTGTTGTTTTCTAGAATTTCACCCCTTTATATTCTCATGAAAAATGTGACCACATATTATGGCCCAAACTTTCAAATCAATATGGTTATCAATGCCTTGCAGTTATGAAGAAGTTTTTCCCCTGTATATAAACATTCAAGTTTAATCCTAGTTATAGCTAATTCTAAGGATTCATTACTTGAAAAGGTAGTCCAATATGCTAAACTGTCACCTGAGTATACTACAGTCCTGTAGAGGATCAATGGAATGGTAAATAATTGTATAATAACTCAAAATAAATGAAATGCATAAAAATTAAAAATTGTCGGGCATCGGAAATGCACAAGCCAAGTTGCCCAAGGAATGGGCATAGAGGGAACCGGCAGAAAAGTTTTCAAGAATTATCAAGCAGGGAGCAAAATTTTGCGTACATAAATTTCAGCCGATTTAAATCCTTTGTGACCTTGACCTTTAACCCTTGACCAAAATCAATAGGCTTCTTTGTCTCATCAAGGGCGATAATCCATCTAAGTTTAATTGAGATCCTATAATTTGTTAAAAAATTATAGTGCAGAAAACAAAATTTTCTCCAAATTTCAGTCTATTTATAGCCACTGTGACTTTGACCTTGTGACCCCGGAATCGATAGGCTTCTTGTCTTACTTAATCGATCTAAGTTTGATTGAGATCCTATAATTCGTTCAAGAGCTATGGTGCGGAAAACAAAATTTTCTCCAAATTTCAGTCTATTTATAGTCAGTGACCTTGACCTTTGACCTAGTGATCCCAGAATCGATAGGCTTCCTCATCTTACTGAGGGTGACAATCCATCTAAGTTTGAATGAGATCCTATAATTTGCTCAAGAGCTATGGTGCGGAAATGAAATGTTGATGCGTGCCCGCCTGCCCGCCCAAAGGCACTTCATCAGATCATAAGCCGAGTTCGACTTCATCGCAACTCCGCTAAAAATGAAACACTAGTCAAATAATGTTATTTGTTGCCAAAGTATTTGGGATATTATACTGTGGCTCAAACAGGGGGTGAATGAACCTGACAGTATGGAAAGCATATAGTGGAATCAGACTTGTGATGCTGGAAATCTATAGATGTACAAGATCCATAACTATTTTTTTTTTTCAGTTTGTGAGGGAGAATCCTCATGTCTCTTTCATCTGTAGACAAATAAACAATGTGTTTTGACCAGAGCCATTTCCAATCCTTTTTGCAGCATAAATTCAACATTGTGGCAACTGGGTTAAACTTTGATAGTGAAGTAATACATGGCAGCACCTTATCCCATGCTCTTAAAATTTCTGTTTGACACACACTCATGACATCCACTCAAACATTACAGAGTGCAGCAAAATCCCATTGTAATAGGGGATTTAAAATGGATAACTGGTACAAAATATGGTACATACTATTCAAAAAGGATAATGAATTTGACATATTGATGTCTTGGAAAAGGAAATTCTGACATCGGGGCTCTAAGCGTTTTCAAACATTGTCATTTGATAAAAGTGTTCTACATTTTTCAAAATAGAGATTAATATGTCTTTACATACATAGGTGAGAAAGTTTCCATTATTCCTAGCCGAGACATACCATGTATGCGCAAAAAATTCATAAACAAATATCACACTACTCATGTAGAAAATGTGGACCTTACCGTCATCAAGCGCAGCGAAACACGCCATTTCGAGATTATAGTCGACGAAAGCTCGTTAACAGTAATGAATAAGGTACACTCATTTTGTATCTATTTTGTGACTTTCTTTATTAAAAGGAACAGTTCTCTAATGTGTAACGTGCAATTACTACGTAATTCAATAACTTGAAGCATGAAGCAGTTTCACCGGATATAAGAAATTTTATTTCGTATTCCGATCCCAATCGAAAGTTGTTGACTGGGAATGACGTGTTTTAATTCAATCTACATGTAACATGTAAGCATTTTTTATATCACATTAAAAAAAAACCCAAATATATACACATACACAATGTTGTAGAGTTATTTCTTGTAAATTTTCTGAGGTTTCGCACCATATTCGATATTTCGCGCCACGGTGTCAATAGGGCTTGTGTGCAGTTGTCGTTCGTTTCCCTATCAATGTTTATAGGTGACGCTGCGCTACAAACGACAATTTTCAACCTTATCTTTTATTTTTCTATGTCTATCAGTATCAATTTGATCGAAATCTTGTATTCAAATTGATTTGAATACAATATCATTGCATTTATTTACATATCAATTATCAAAATTAGATTAATTCAGAAAAGTTACATGGATTATTTAATGGCGGATGTTTATAAAAGTTTATGTTGATTTACCTAGGAGTAAATCAGCTGACACAGAACCCCCGCTGACGACCACTATACAAATCAATACAAATTACTGCGCAGAAAAGTGCGTGATGACCCAGGGAAATTGAACATAGTTCAACTCCCAATTAGACAGGGTACAATTTTTCTTCAGTCTCTTAATATCCCAAGGTATATACTAATTTGGCTCCACTTTTTTGGCACGCTGTTTTTGGCTATATTTAGCTCTAAAACTTCATAGTTATTTCGGATTTCAAACATTTCGGTTGAGCATCACTGAAGAGACATTATTTGTCGAAATGCGCATCTGGTGCATCAAAATTGGTACCGTATAAGTTTTACATATACTACAACAAAATGAATGGACAAAAGGTTACTCACATTAACGTATAATTTATGTATTGAAGCTGTGGCTGCATTGTGATTATCTGACTTCTGAATACAGGAGCGAGGTATCTGACCATGGCTCCAGTCTGTGTAGTTATTAGCACCACAACACCTCATCTGAAATATAAAACTCATTATAGATATTCGAAATAAAACAAAGGTAGTTTTTTAATGAAATATGATAATGTTATAGATCTATGCACAATAAACCCCAATTAGTTCTCAAAAAAATTCTGAACGAGACAGATATGGATATTGGTATAAATTACAAACGCGTGCGATCTCAACGGTAGCACAAAAACTCGGGCCTACACTTAATTTTCACCAAAAAATCACCACTCGCCCAAAAGAAAAAAAATTAAATCGTCCATGCCTAAAGAATAAGTCGTCTTTGCTTATCTTCCCACTTTCTGGTTAGGGTCACCTTGCTATGCTATTTCCATTCACCACACCATTAAATCAATGGTACTAGATTGCATCCTTTGAGTTTCCGTCATTTGTTGAGCACTTTTAAAAAGAGGTACATTTCAGCCGGAAAGCAAAGTCAACAAAATGGCGCCGCTAATCTACACGTGCCTCGCATGACAAATGACCCCAGAATGGCAGTTAGCTCCTGAGCTTTTGAGCACAACTGTGCAGGATACTACAACTAAGTATTTACTGGTTCAATACTGATCCCATTGTTACAACTAAGTATTTACTGGTTCAATGCTGATCCCATTGTTACAACTAAGTATTTACTGGTTCAATGCTGATCCCATTGTTACAACTAAGTATTTACTGGTTCAATACTGATCCCATTGTTACAACTAAGTACATGTATTTACTGGTTCAATACTGATCCCATTGGTGCAAACATATTACACATCTATTGCTGAACCCTATCGAGTTGAAGAAATTTGTGTCAATTCAAATTT
Source organism: Ostrea edulis (assembly GCF_947568905.1). Taxonomy (NCBI): domain Eukaryota; kingdom Metazoa; phylum Mollusca; class Bivalvia; order Ostreida; family Ostreidae; genus Ostrea; species Ostrea edulis. Next base: position 8,458,343 of record NC_079169.1, read on the forward strand.
TGAGAGGCTTTTGCAGGGACTATATTTTGTGGCGGAAGGATCGATTAATCAAAAAGTTCTAAATCAGTTTCTGTTTCATCTAATACTAGTACATGTACATTGTATATCTTCTATTTTTATACTCCTATACGTGTATTTCAGTTTTATAATTTATGATACAAGTAGTTGAGACTTTCAACTAGATTAAATGTTGAAAGAACAAGGTACGATTGTGTACATAAAAAGGCCCCAAAAATTCTCCGATTTAAATGTGTCTTGAATCAAGCTTGATCTGTGTTTTGAATAAGTTAAATACATGCCAAGTATACTATATCAACTTAAGGTAGTGATTGCATGGGTAATTGAAAATTAAAGAATCTATGAATTTTTTTGATTTTTACATATTTTCTTATTTTATAGCATTATTACGTCACGAATAAGAGTTCTTCCCGCCTTTTTTCAAAAAGAGCTTGATAACTGTTAAATTTCATCCAGATTATTGCTTAGGAAAAGGTGTGCCCATCCGTCGAGCAAAATGAAATTAATATATATTGTGTATTAAGAGAAGATGAAAAATGTGCTTGAATATAAATTTGCTCCACGCATGGGCTGTATGTTTTCTGAAAGGAAAACCCCTTGAATTTATGAAAATTTTCATCGAATTTTGCATTTTTGGCAATTTTATGCCAACTTCACTCTCCTGTCATACAACACAAAGCAATTTTGGATCAAATTAAATGTAGTTTGGATTTCCCTATATATTCCTTATTTGAATGCCAGATTTTTGGACTCCTACTGAAATCATCTACTTTCTGGGCCAGATGACTATAGAAAACGTCTCTACTTTAATAATTTGGTTGATATATTTTTCCAAATAGATCCCTGATTAAAAAAACGTTTAAATTAATTTACTCGAAATTTTGTAAAAAAAAATTCAATATTTTCGCCAATAATCTAAACATTTGGTCTCCAACCCCCACGTTTTTTAGTTACATTTTAAATTTTAAGACAAGACCTTGAAAATTATGGGAAATTTTAGAAATTGACATTACTCCTAATATGTCTTTTTAAACTCTCAAATTTTATATCATGAATTCTTTCGTATATCAAGTGCAAACATGTCATTATTCATTTCCATTATTTGTATTAAACTGGGTTTTTTTTTGTATCTGTAGTGTTAGAAGACATGATTATGCATTTATTTTATGTACTGATTGATTTCTGTTGCTTATATTGTGTTGACAACAACAGACAAATCAAGTTTAATTTATTAAATTTTTAAAAGTATAAAAAGGTCATGTTTAGAACACTGTAGCTCAATAACAAGCATTGCGACCCCACGTTTTCTTTTTAATTTCCTAATTCTTCTTCAACGTAGAAATTAGAAATACACGTCTCAAAAAATGACATTATTGTTATTAATTGATCTTATTATGTATAAAGTATAATGTCAAATCTTATACTTTTGCTGTTGTACTATTTTTTTTAAAAATTTGGTCACAAGGGGGGAAGGGGGGGGGGGGGACTCCCCTCTAAATCCGCCACCGAATTAGTAAATATATCGAAGGGAAAAACATTGGTATTGTAAATATACAATATGGAAGGTCAAACGGAGAATTAATACTGAGTACAAAAATAATAACAGTAATTAGTGATTTATATACAGCCCTATAGCATAAAGAATCTACTAGACTTTTTACCTTAACTGAAACTGTCGATGCACATAACTAGTGGTCGCATCCTATTTGCTCTATATAAAAAAAAGAAATAACTTGTTTTTCGAAACAGATTGATAATTGATAGGAAATAAAGTTAAACTTCCTTGAAATATTTTTTATTAGATTGGATTATGAATACGAGGGAGCGGGATAACAAATGCTTTGACTTGGAGCTCTTGATTTCACATATCTCAGGGTTTGTGTGTACTTCTTTATGACATTGTTTAAATGTATGTAAGTTCTCTTGGACGCAAGCCTCTACATTGGTATAGTGGTGCTCTAGTGCGCAGACTCGAATTCTAGGTGCCTGAGAAGATTATACATGTACCTAGAACATAGTTACAAAATTAGTGTTTCTAAAACCATACATAAAACCATGACATAAGAAAAAACTAATCCAAATATTTTCAGAATCCTGAGATTTGACATGCTTATCTTTCGTTGTATCACATTTACATATCCTGGAAAAATCAATCTTCAGCAATCGATAAGTAAAGGAAATGTCGATAACATTCTTTTTCCTATTTTGAGCTTGCTTTCGAATTTCAGTTTCTGGGCACATCCTGTAGAAACAATATGGGTGAGCGAAATATGTGACACGGTTCCATTTGTTTTTTCCACAATTGTCAAGGACGATGCAGTTTCGGAAACAGTTAAAGCCATGGTTAAAGATAACGAAGATCACTTCCTAGAAGACGAGACAAAGGCTTTTACAGAACACATATATTTCTGTAGAACAATTGCCTTGCTGACGAAGTGAGCTTTGATCGCTAATTATGGGTTGTATCTGGATAAATTATGTCTACGAACTGCGGAAAGGACTTCGGTCACGAATAGTATAATACTTACATGTACTGATACTAATTATAATTGTAAATGTAGCCGTGAATTATGTTATGAACGAGGTAAGCCATTTCCCCCGCATTTTCTTTAAAATTACCAAAATTCATATTTTGTCGTTGATCAAAATAAGATTGGCACATATAAATTTCTTCATTTTGCAAATATATGAATATAGTTTATATTGACGTCAGTGGTCCATGATTTTAATTCAAATAAATTACTGCAACTATTTATATTTGTTTTTACAAACTTCAAGGAAATCACAAAACATCACCAACTCAATGACGTAGAACTTAATTTTGGGAAATTATTGAATTTCAAAGACTGAATTTGAGGACCAGAAATGGGCAATGTTGAGTGTAGCCCTTAATGTTGAGTGTAGCCCTTAATGTTGAGTGTAGCCCTTTTAAAGGAGCTTGTTATACCTACGTTTTTCCTTTTATGGGCTGCATTGAGCATTAAATTCACTGCTGGTCACCTTCACGGTCTTTCTAGATCTGTTTTCACCCGTATGAATTCACTATGGCTTTAGTTTCAAAGTTTAAAGGAGCATTAGCTGTGAAAGTGATGGCAACCATTTTTAGCTCACCTGAGCTAAAAGCTCAAGTGAGCTTTTCTGATCACCCGTAGTCTTTTAACTTTGAACATTTTTGACTTCTTCTCAAAAACCACTGGGCCAATTTCAACCACAGTTGGCACAAAGCATCCTTAGGTAAAGGGAATTCTAAATTGTCAAAATAAAAGGCCAGGCTACCTTCCAAGGGGAGATAATCAAGAAAAGGTAAAAATAGGGTAAGGTCATTAAAAAATCTTCTCAAGAACCACTGAGCCAGAAAAGATGAAATTTATAGATAATCTTTATTAGGTAATGCATATTCTAAATTGTTAAAATCATGGCCCCGGGGGTTGGATGGGGCCACAATAGGGGATCAAAGTTTTACATACAAATATATAGGAAAAATCTTCTTCTCAAGAACCACTGAACCAGAAAAGATGAGATTTATATGAAAACTTCCTGATATAGTACAGATTCTAAATTGTTCAAATCATGGCCCCCCGGGGGTCGGATAGGGCCACAAGGGGGGATCAAAGTTTTACATACAAATATATAGGAAAAATCTTCCTCTCAAGAACCACTGAGCCAGAAAAGTTGAGATTTTTATGAAAGCTTTCTGATATAATGCAGATTCAAGTTTGTTAAAATCATGGCCCCCAGGGGTCGGATGGGGCCACAAGGGGGATCAAAGTTTTACATACAAATATATAGGAAAAATCTTTAAAAATCTTCTTCTCAAGAACCACTGAGCCAGAAAAGCTGAGATTTATATGAAATCTTCCTGATATAGTACAGATTCTAAATTGTTCAAATCATGGCCCCCGGGGGTCGGATGGGGCCACAAGGGGGGGGGGTCAAAGTTTTACATACAAATGTATAGGGAAAATCTTTTTAAAAAAATACTTCTTCTCAAGAACCACTGAGCCAGAAAAGCTGATATTTACATGAAAGCTTTCTGACATAATGCAGATTCAAGTTTGTTCAAATCATGGCCCCGGGGGTCGGATGGGGCCACAATAGGGGATCAAAGTTTTACATACAAATATATAGGGACAATCTTTAAAAATCTTCTTCTCAAGAACCACTGAGCCAGAAAAGCTGATATTTACATGAAAGCTTTCTGATATAGTGCAAATTCAAGTTTAGTAAAATGATGGCCCCCGGGGGTCGGATGGGGCCACAATAGGGGATCAAAGTTTTACATACAAATATATAGAGAAAATCTTTTAAAAATACTTCTTCTCAAGAACCACTGAGCCAGAAAAGCTGATATTTACATGAAAGCTTTCTGATATAGTGAAAATTCAAGTTTAGTAAAATGATGGCCCCCGGGGGTCGGATGGGGCCACAATAGGGGATCAAAGTTTTACATACAAATATATAGAGAAAATCTTTTAGAAATCTTCTTCTCAAGAACCACTGAGCCAGAAAAGCTGATATTTACATGAAAGCTTTCTGACATAATGCATATTCAAGTTTGTTCGAATCATGGCCCCCCGGGGTCGGATGGGGCCACAATAGCGGATCAAAGTTTTACATACAATATATAGGAAAAATCTTTAAAAACCTTTTTCTCAAGAATCATTGGGCCAAAGAAGTTCACATTTACATGAAAGCTTTCTGACATAGTGTACATTCAAGTTTGCAAAAACCATGGCCTCCAGGGGCCATAGTAGGGACTACGGTTTTACATGCAAATATATATGGAAATTCTTCTGATATGGATTATACTAATGTCCTTTATTTTTACAGAATTATATATTGTTTAATTGCCGTCATTTTTTTTTTTATGTCAAACACGAATTAGTCTTCCACATCTGCTTCGTACTAAGATATTTTATGGAATTTAGATGTTAACGGCAAACTAACAACTCAACTTTATGACAAGTGGGGGGAGTTTCAGCTTCTCCATCGTTAACTTTCAATATTTATGTACAGTTTTATAGCAATATTCCATTATCACCTGCATATGGTGTTTATGTCTTTCAACTCATTTGATACACAAGAGCTTGTTCTTTGTATGATCATTTTTAAATCGAGACAGTATACTGACAAGCAAGTTGATGCTACAGGGGTTTTAACAGTCTCGTTCAAAATCAGCAATTCGCAAATTCTATGGTCGTTATACATGTTCAATACAACCTGTCATTGGGTCAAATGCTGTCTGACGTGTTTCATACCGATTGTTAGAAAGTTCTTAAAACAATGATTTTCACTACGGATTTCGTTTACATGATCAAGATATATGGATCACGGTGGATGTGACCAGTCGACAGGGGATGCTTACTCCTTCTTGGCACCGAATCCCGCCCCTGTCATGTCCAGTGTTTGCCCAACTCTTAAATTTGTATTCCTTGTAGGAGTTATGAGATTGATCAATGTTCGTTATCTTCACCTTTTCTTGTGCATATTAAACACATTGATCCTCGACAAAACAAAACACTTATTAGGTTTATTACTGACTGCCTACAGAAATTTGTCGGGTTGTTAAAGTCCACAGAGAGCGAGGTGAAGATGGTAAAGTCATCTATTGACTATGATTTCTGTAGACAGTCAGTAAAAACCCGAGAAGTATCAATATACCAGTACAGAATAACAGTCATATTTTCTCATGTTAAACAGAGATGTTGAGAACTGCTATAGTTTTATAAAGGTATTCAATGCATAACGATCATATTTCATACTTGATAAATGGATGGTGGGGGATTTGTAATTATGGTTTTATTTTCAAGAGTTTATTAAACAAAAATAATCCACTAAAGGGATTAACAAAATTTGATTACTACTTGTCTGAATTTGATTTATGTCACCTTGAAATTTACATTGAAGTTAATGAGAATATAATGTAAAAATTATATTTTCATACAAATCTCTTGGTAAAAGGTTACACAAACTTTCTCTTTATTTAAATATGAAATAAAACTAATTATTTACAATATATGTATATATTTCAAGAAATTTAGAGGTTTCTTCTATTTGCCAAGGGGCGAAAATTCTACCAAAAATTATTAAGTGCAGAAATATTAGCTCTAATCATTTACCAGTCATGTGAATTTCACTTTTATCATTATTTAACACAAAATGTGTATCTTTGGCATGTCAAATGTTGGAATATTTGATCTTTTCCATTTGTATTGTGGAAACAAGCAAACAAAAACATTCATATTACATGTAGATCTAATTGTTTATTAATTTTTAATTTGTATTGTATATTTTTCATTTGTATGATTTTTTGTTTTTGTTTTGCATTATCTTTTATTTGTATGGCAAAACACATCTTATGTAATATTTTTGGTTTGTTACAAAGGATTTCATTGGTTTAATCTTAAGTTATCGTTTATCGAATTTGGTGATGCGTGTGACGTTCAAGATGGTTTATACAAGGTCAAGTTTGGGAGCCATGAGAAATAAAATGTATAGCTTTTATAAGCCTATTGCGAATAGCGAAATTCAAATTTCCCCTTGCTGATAAACCTCGTGTTTATTTCTGAACGCGTAGCGAGAATGCAGTACTTGGAGGTAGTCAGTCCAGGGCAAAGCCTTGGTTGGGGCCCCGGGAGCGAAGTTGGCTAATGAAATCCTTCGTAACAAATCAAAATAAACAACCCTTAATGGAAATTATACTTTTCAATATAAATGAAAAATTGTATAATACAAATGGAAAACATATAACACAAATAGAAAATATATAACACAAATAGAAAATCATACAATATGAAATAGAGAATATACAATACAAATAAAAAATTATACAATACAAATGGAAAAGATCAAATATTGCAAGAAATATTGACATGCAATCATTCAAAACTATCTAATCTCCTTTCGTTACACATCTAATACCTTAATTTAGAGATATAGTTACATGAATATGCACTTGTCTTACATTTTGGAAGCCGTGTGCAATTTTGGCATATGAAATTTACCGCATCATTAAATGTATTCAGATTATTGATGTGTGAATTACAGATAAACAGGACATTTGCGATCCCATCCGGTTTTCTACAAGTACGAATATGGAAATAAGAACATTGATTAACTGAAATACTAGTGGGCTTATTCTCATCCCGAAAATAAGTCTGCTAAGGTAAGATTCTGAAATATTACAGCGGCCATATCATCCAAATGAATAGTGTGGTTAACAGGATTAAACCCGCCAAAAACGAAGCCTGGAGTGAAATAAAAGTATTTGCAAAGTTATCCAAAAAAAAAATTGACAATCTGACGCACGGAGCAACGCATTTTATAACCGTCTTGATGGTTTCGCAAATTGCGGGGACAATTAAAGGCGCAGAATTGTCTTATACAGGGAACTAATCTCAGGTTAAAGCCCACGTATCAGTAACACAGAACAGAGATCAACTCTCCTTGTTGGCATCAATTATCTTGTCGCTGGCTCTCTAACGTGATAGTTGTTTGGTTTTACTTTTTCGGTTTCTTTTTACAAACGTTGAGTCATATCTGGACGTGGTGTATTGAAGCATCAGTCTGTATACCAGATGGAGGTGAAATATCAATTGAGATTAAAGAAACCAAGTCGCCACGTCGCCCTGCTACATGACTTGTTATCAGCTGTTTATATGTACTGGGCGATTCTCCTGGCGTACTGGTACTGTTTGAAGTTTTCGAGGTTACCGTCACTAACTGTACGGTGAACATCACTACCTCACAATGCAGCCCTACATATTGTACGTGTCAATGTAACGTTTAAATTCATTTTTAATTCAAGAAAAGTATGGATTTTTTCTTAATTGAACACTTTCATGTCGTTTGATTGTGTTACTTCTGTAAGCATACATATAATTTCTAGCCATTTTATGTAATTCTATTAAATCTATAATTTATTTCTATACATTAAATCTGTCTATATATAATATATGCTTATCATAAGACCCCAATGTAAACTAGTCTATGTAGCTAATATACAATTCTGTAAAAATAAAGGACATTAGTATAATCGTCATAACAATGACAAGTCCTATTAAGAATAAAAAGTCCAAAACAGGAAAAACAAAAATCCCGGAGAAACACCAGAGGTGTAAGTGTCTAGGAGGAGAAAGCATTCCTTGTTGACAGGACACACCCGCCGTAATCCGCTGATCAGATTTACAATAACAGGAACTATTCTACTGGATGTTCGTCTTATAACACGCGCGCTGTGGATCTCAATGGTCGTCTGATTAACACGCGGGCTGTGGATCTCAATGGTCGTCTGATTAACACGCGAGCTGTGGATCTCAATGGTCGTCTGATTAACACGCGGGCTGTGGATCTCAATGGTCGTCTGATTATATCGAAATGTACCAGCACCAACACATGCCGTTATCGTAGCGTTTACTCCGCCCCACCTCACCCCCCAATTCTACTCTAGCGTTTACTCCGCCCCACCTCACCCCCCAATTCTACTCTAGCGTTTACTCCGCCCCACCTCACCCCAAAGTTCTACGCTAGTGTTCACTTAGCCCCACTTCACCCCAAATTCTACTATAACGTTTACTCCGCCCCACCTCACCCCCCAATTCTACTCTAGCGTTCACTTAGCCCCACTTCACCCCCAGAGTTCTACTCTAGCGTTCACTTAGCCCCACTTCACCCCAGAGTTCTACTCTAGCGTTCACTTAGCCCCACTTCACCCCAGAGTTCTATTCTAGCGTTCATTTAGCCCCACCTCACCCCTAAATTCTACTCTAGTGTTCCCTTGGCCCCACTTCAACCCCAAATTCTACTATAACGTTCACTCAGCCCCACTTCACCCCAAAGTTCTATTCTAGCGATCATTTAGCCTCACTTCACCCCTAAATTCTACTCTAGTGTTCACTCGGCCCCACTTCACCCCCAAATTTAACTCCACCAATCATCCAACCCCACTTAATCTCAGAGTCCTACTTTAGCGTTTACCCAGTCCCACTTCACCCCAAAGGTCTACTTTACAAAATAAAGATAAATGCTTTCCCCATGAACTTTTGAATATTGTGGGGTTTTTTCCCATCATATTTTCATTCTACATAAAAAGGATATCTAACGAGTTTCATTGCGTTTTTTAAATGCATGATTCACAATTTTGGTACAGGTTTCCAGACTATTTGAAAACTGCATTCGATTTGTCTGTCTGAAGATACATGTATAATGCATGCTCTGTACATGATTAGTATACGCCCACTCTAGGACCTTCCTGTTACCTTAACTACGTACACATGTTTCATAGATAAGAAATTAGAAGATTTAATGCATATTTACAATGCGATGTTAATGCATATTTCAAATGCAACCAATTTAGTTCCTCTTTAGAGAATGAACATCTTTTCACATATCAAGATGGCATTAGCTGTGAAAGTGATGTCAACCATATTTCGTTAAAAATATCTCAATGGCATATGAATATATATAAAAGACAAATTAAAACATTTATTTTGCACAAAAAGAAGAGAAACCTAATGAAACACGTTAGATAATCACTTTCAATGTAAACAAAAATATGTAAGGAAGAATTGTCTTGCAAGACATTGATTATTTAATCATCAAAATCACATATTCGGGTGTCTATTTTGAGGGTAAAAAGTGTTTGAAATCATTAAATACTGTTGTTATAAGTGACACTACATAAGATTTGGCAATTTTCATTTATTAAAATTTTTCGTGACACAATGACAACTAATGCTCCTTTGAATACATTTTAATTATGTAGACAATTTATCTGGAAAAGAGAAACAATTTAACCATACCATTAAAATAGGGCTGAACCCTTGAAATCAGGGGTCACGGATTTCAGAAGTCTGGTAGAGGCGTCATAGATCTATATGTTTGTTACTGTAGATGTTCTGGTATGAAGATCTCAAAAGACTCAACGCATTATAGTTCCGCCCGGGGGGCCTGACCCTCCCCTCCCCCCCCCCCCACTCCTGTGGACTATGAATCTTATTAATAGTAATAAAAGCCTAACATTATCCACCGCGAGATGTTAAAGAATTTCTAACCATTCTGAGGTTTTTAATTCTGTCCCTGAAGCTCCAAGGAGGTGGCAACAATGGAATTCACAATATTTGTTACTCCGCACATATAAATACGCTCTAAACGAAAAAAAACGAACTATGTTCGGACTAATCACAATAAGTACGTAAACCGAGTGCACTTAGGTAAAATAATGCTATATCATTTACAAGATACAGTTTGAGTATATACATATGGACTTACCTCATTTTGTAAACTGTCTAAGGACACACGAGTCGAAGGATCGGACGAATATTCATGAACAAACTTTCTTATTCTGTCAGATAAATATTGTGGCACCTACAAATAATTTCACGAATTAAACCTGTTTTTTAACCCAAAAAAAAATCGTATAGGCCATTTATACTATAGAATTATAAATTTCTTCATGCAGTCTGAATTAGAACTCTGTCTTAAGTTTTTGAATTAACAAAGAAAAAAAGAAATTAGTATAGAGGACTTGAGGAGGAACAACACACCAGAGAAATTTGATAATGGATGAAAAGTGGAAGATACATACAATAATAGTTTGAAATCGAAAAACTTTCAAATTTACTTTGTTAAGTAAAAAAAAAAAAGCAGATTTAATAGATGGTAGTCTGATGGGAACATTTTTTAAAAACCTCGGCTAGACTCGAACCCATGAACTACAGATCAACAGTATGTATGAGTTTTTTGGGTTTTTTTGTTTGTTTTGAAAATCTTTTTGTTAATCTTCTCAGCTATCCAGCTAGGCAATTCGATTTACAAAGAATACATAAATATATACACGTATTGCTGATATCTATATTTTTCGAAAGGAAGTCAGCCATTATAGCGATGTAGTATTCCTCCTTAATAAAGAAGTTGGGTGAATGATGCTAAAATTCTTTTGTAGCAATAACAGATTTAGTCAACACGTAAATTATTAAGTGTTTTTAGGGGTGTATTGTGAAACGCTTCTCCGGAAAAGGTCTGGCCTCGCCCCAGAGAAGTTAGTAAATGTCAAATAGGGTGTATTGATAAACTGGGTTCACAGAGTCAAACTGTGATAGAGATAAAACACTCAATAATAGACGAGGATTTCCGAACAATCATGCAACAGTGATTGAGATAAAGAGGTATATTATCTTCAAACCTTGCGTTACAAGTTTATTAAGCGCTAATCCATGTCTAGATCGGGGAATCAAATAGCCATTGTTTAGACATCCCCTCTTTTTGAAATCATCTGATGGATGTAAAGTCGTCGAAAACATTTTTAATTAAAATGGGTAAGAAAACGCCCAAAGTTGTAAGTTTTGCTTAGATCTTGGATAAAGTAATGTTGTACCCGACAATACATGAATGTTTTGACGAATGATTTTAAGGAAAAAATCCCGTCTTTTAAAATACATCTTCAGGAGGCTTTAGATTGTATCTTAAATATCATTTTTTGCGAGCGCACCAGTGCCGGCTTGCCTCCAATATGGTTACTGAACTTTAGTTAAGTGCATATTGGAGACAAGGCAAATATGCTTTATGAATTTCTGAGGAAATGCGTCGATAAAGGACAATCGTCCAGTAATAATTACTAGGAATTACTTCCTTTCTGATTATCAAGTTCAATTTTGTTTACATTTCGTCGTGTCCATATTCAAAATGTTTCCTGCGGTGGTGACATTATGGAACCAGCATCTTAATTAGACAGAGGGCAAAACAATGCATGCTCAGATGTCATTCACACAAATTCACTATAAAAACAGCGCTGTAAATGCTACCTAAACCTTGCTTTTACGATGAAATAACGACCCTTGATGCACAATTTACTCATAACAGCTTCGGTGTCTTGCCGTTCGTGGGATAATATCATTTATAAGTCTTTAAAAACTTTATAGAGCAACTTACCAGTTATCAGCGGAAATGATCATCAGTATGCGCGATTATTTATTCACAAATATAGTTATAAGCTGTGTAATTAAATCCCAACTTTCTTGAATCATGAAAACACGATTACCTACCTCATCATAAAACTTGAAAAACTCAACGGTAGCAAACACCTCAGCACCAGCAATTACCACAAGGACTATCAAAAACTGCAAAGGACCATAAAAAAATCACATAGAACATTTAATGACATTAATTGTGGTGTTGGTTTTTTTTTCCGGTTTGTTTTTTCGTTTTTACGGTGGTTTTTTTTTTTTATTATTATAGAGTAATGTGTTGGTTTTTTTTGTGTGTTTTTTTTTTTTTTTTTTTTTTTTTATACCTGATGACGTACTGTAGGAAGAGGTGATAAAGAGACTTACGACTAAGACAACCCTCTTCCTGTTGTTAACTCCCCCGAGACATCCGATGATACCATTGAGCGTAGACAGTACTCCAGCAGCTAGGTAGGTAATGGCTGCAGTCTGGAACTTAGAGATTTCTAGAATAGGATCATAGGACCTCAAGGTGATGTATTGCCAAATAGTAACTCCCAGCAGAGCGGGACCTGCGAACTAGGGAAAGTTATTCTACTGTCATTAGACCTGAACATAAAGCATTTTTTTAAAAAAAATAGATTAAATTGATTAGTATGTTTATCCATTATTCATCAAAGAATTGATATATTTTCGGTAATAAGCATCCAATTGAAGAGAAAGTTTCATCTAACGCCAGGAAACTCGATGTCCGACATCCTCGTATAACATCAAATGAAAGTTGATAGACAAGATACATGTTTAACAGGCATTGTGATACGCACGACAGAGTGTGTTATTAATTCATAGTCAGGTGACAAAGATCGGTACTAATTTGAAAAACTGTTACTAATGCTATTTTTTTCCCGATTAGCACGTGGTAAATTCGTATATATATATATATATATATATATATATATATATATATATATATATAAAGAGAGAGAGAGAGAGAGAGAGAGAGAGAGAGAGAGAGAGTTACAGGTTACAACATCCCCCTTGAATACTTTTAATAAAACAAATGAATTATGGCCATGCATGTTTTTCCATTTGGGGATCTATAATCCTCCTTTTAGAAGTGGAATTGGTGCACACTCGGGATGTAATGCCTGGTCACAGAATACACACATTCCTGTTTATGTATAGCATTGAAAAAGTTGCAGGTGCTGTTGTTCAACTTTCACCGCCATTGACCTTTAGTTTCCATCAACAAAACGCTGACTGTTTTGATTAATAAAATTGTTTTGTTTTTCAAAACCTTTTATATGTTAGTTACAATTATGCCAAACAGTGTGTTAACACCCATAAAACAGACATGGCTGCAACCATAAAGGCCTCGCTATGTCAAGACCAAATGCACTGTTTCATTATGTAAATATAAACTTTCAAATGCAGGGTCACGATACGTTTTTAGCATACAGTATCCCCTGAAGGAAAGTTAATACGATGTAGTTCCCACAGTCAATAGGTTCCTCATATTAAACGGTACTTTGAATTTTTCTACAAGTCCCTTTTATATTACTACGGTTTATTGCCAATTTATTTTGCAAGATGATAATGAATCAAAATGGTGATCATTACAAAGATCATTACTGCTATTTCAATTAGGAAAAAAATGATAATGAATTAAAAGGGACAACATTAATTGGAGTCATTATTGTTATTTCATTTGGGGGGGAAATGATGCTGAATCAATAGGGACATCCTCATTAGAGGTTATTATCAACATCCTAATTAGAGTTTATTATTGACATCATCATTAGAGGTTATTATTGACATCCTCATTAGAGGTTATTATTGACATCCTCATTAGAGGTTATTATTGACATCCTCATTAGAGGTTATTATTGACATCCTCGTTAGAGGTTATTGCTGATTTTATTTTGAAAAATAATGAAGAATAGGGTTATTATTATTAGAATTTTGAGCTCTAACTTTGGTACGGATGGTCCAGTGTTTTAATACCCGATGTCCACGTCAAAATTACGACGTTCAGAACACAGAGGTATTGTTGTTGTTGTTTTTTGTTTTTTGTTGTTTTTTTTGCATCAGAAGCGAAAAATCACGTGTCTTTTGGATGAAACATTTAAACAGAACTGAGGTACAAAACCGACATAAAAAAAAGAAACTCTCACTGCTCTGAGTGAATAATAGGCACTTCCCTTTGAGTCTTCGGCGTCTCGATATGACTGAAAGATTCCCCGATGGGACGTACAAGAAATTATCAATATCATCATGATACACTAAAATAATTTATAATCAATCTAAATCTTAATTTAAAAAAATAGATACCAACAAAAATGTCAATGTAGTTTATAACGAAAAATACGAAAAAATAAAATAGAAATGGTGCCCTAAATGAATTCAAAGTATTCAATGAAATATAAAAACTTATGTATTTAGGACCTCTCTCGAGGACACGCATGATGTTCGTTGTTAATACGTGTACATACGTTTTAAGTGCTAATCCAAGTACAGTTTACTTGCAAACTATAATCTCGTTTCTACAACAACAACAACAATCTGAGGGTATATTACTATGTCTGTTTTATAATTAGCATATCTAGATAGTTCCTGAATGTTGCAAATAAAAATGTAAAATCGGCTCTTGCATATTACAGTTGTATAATTGGACATCACTGTAGCAAAGAAGGAGAGAAAAACAATCGCGTATTGAACCCCGGACCCTTGCGATATTAGTTAGGTGATCTCACCAATGAGTTATCCAGCCCAATATACATGTACAATGTAAAATTTAAAGTGTCCTGGAAGTCAAAAACATAATTTGATTTATTTTATGCATTTTAAAAAATGAATACTGATCGTGAAATTCGGAAATCATAGAAGAATTTTTCATATCAAGGAAATGAAAAAATAGTTATAGAGAAAATGTCATGAATGTTCTTAAAACTATATAGGGGGAAAACGTCAACGGAGGAATACAGATCAAAGTATTCAAATGATTGCACGATTTTCAAATGTTAATAAAGAATTGTCTTACCCAGAGTATTGTGTTAACAACAATAAACACCCATTTCATTCGCTGGAAGGAACGGAAACAAAACTCCATGTCCCCTGTTTATCAATATTCATGTTGTTCCTTTAATGGTGGGGACAACACAAATCCACGTGAACTTTAGTGATCATGGTTTTGTTTTTAAAAAAAAATTGCACACTTTACTTAACTGCTAGGTAGACCGAGCACAAATGCCGAGGTCGGAAATTCATCAATTTGCCTAATTTAGACTGTTATCTACTCCCATACGACGTAAGTGCTAACCAAATTGATTTGATCACTTAAATTCCAATTGTTTGTAGGTAGCTGGTCTGAACAACAGATATAGACGTGAAATGGACCCAGGTGATTTGTCAGGTGAGATGGAATTTTACAGGCCAGAACAGCCAGGCTGATAGGTATCTTAATTAAACTGCAAAGGCTGTCTATTAGGGGAATGTAATTTAAAAGTCCTCTTTGTAAATACGGTATCATTTAGCTGAGTAATGTTTCAGATAGTTATGTAAGGGGATTCTCTCATATTTGGATAACGTCTATCTGAAGTTAAAAGGTGATGCAGGGTAATTAATGATATACCTGAAATATTACGAAGAAAGACCAATCGTATGGCAAGCCCTTTTATTATTTATTCGAAAAATAAGATATCTCTTTAAATTAAAGAGATATCTCTTATTTTAAAGAGATATCTCTTTAAAATGAGAGATATCTCTTAATCTTAAGAGATATCTCTCTAAATAAGAGATATCTCTCACTTAGAGAGATATCTCTTTCACCTAGAGATATATCTCTTTCACTTAGAGAGATATCTCTTTTACTTTTAAAGATATCTCTTACACTTAAAGAGATATCTCTTTCATTTTAAGAGATATCTCTTTCACCTAGAGAGATATCTCTTTCACTTAAAGAGATATCTCATTCACTTAAAGAGATATCTCTCTAAGAATTCCTAGAGAGATATCTCTCGAAGTATAAGAGGTATCTCTTTGATCGTTGAAAAAGAGATATCTCTCAAAGAGAAAGAGATATCTCTTTCCAATATTTTTATTAGTTTGAATGCTTACTCCTCCCTAAAACGGAAGCCCGCCAAAGCAAATCTTACCATGATGGCTGGGGTGTTGCTAAAACTCGGAACGAAAAATGGAACGGAAGACGGAACGGAAAACGGAAAATATATTATGCAATAATGTTATGAGGTCAACATTTTGCAAAATCAAAAGGCTTATTTTAAACAAGGAATGCAGAAATTACAGAGAGAACAGGAAGTCATCCTCAGAATCTACCATTTCATATTGATACCTCATACTAAAGCATTATTATGTATTTTTACACGGTGTGTTTTGCGGATGAATGTACCAACAGGCACTTGCTTGGTATTTTGCATATAGTAAGTTTTAATAAAAATATCAAGCAAGTGTCTATTGGCATCATCTTTTTTCCCGGCTTTGTCACCCCCCCCCCTTCCAAGATTTTGACAGTATGTTGTTTCACAAATGAAGAAAAAATAAATAAGGTGACATACTGAAAAAGACTTGAATTATAATCTATTACTTTATTCTGGCTGGTATGGTAAGAAAATATTTTAAGAGCCCATCCAATGAATAAAAGGTACCCTCCCTCAAAAACAACATTGTAAAAGAAAATAATTCTTTGAACAATTTCCCTAAACATAGCCTTTTTAAATCGAACGTGCTTTTAATCGAACTACATATGTTTAAGATAACTGAATTTGAATTTAGTTCTACACTTGGTACAATATACATTTATGTATCAAATCAAATTTTAAAGCAAACGAGTCCGGAGAAGAAAAAGGTTTTGCCTCGTTTGGGATGAATCTGTAAAAGTTCGTACATTTACCGATATCCTGCGGATTAGTGTTGAAACTTAAGAGATACAGCAGGAAAGAAAGATTGAAACAAAACCCATGTTAACTAGGGTGAAGTTTACGACCAATAGTAAGAGGAATTAACAGATTTATTTCATAATATATGAAGTAACTAAAAAGCTAACACAGAATTTATGCTTGAATGGAATTAAAAGTCACCTCATTATTAATCCAAATGTTAAGTTATACAAGTATTTAGTTTAAAAATTAACTGCCAGAAGTTCTCCCTATTTAGGATTGGAGTGTTGCGATTACTAAGTCTCCTGTTAGTTAAAAAATGATAAATCAGACAAAAGTTGTTTAACTTCTTGACTAAATAAGATAATGAATTATTATTGTTTTATACATATCACTCTTTGTTGTAAGTACACACATACACGGTATTATGTGTAAAATACGTGTACATGTGCGTTAATGACGTTTTGCCACGGGGGGGGGGGGTATAAACCACGTGTGTTCTTTTCATTCTCTAGGTGTCACTGCTCGCTAACACCTCTCTCATTGCTGAAATTTCGAAATTCTTGTAAATTCTTATACTAACGTTTAACTAAATTCGATTAATCAATTTATGATGCAAAATTTTAAGATAAAGTTGTTTTATCGCTTGTAAACAATTCCCAAATTGTTGATTTTAATCAAAATGGACCCCCACCCCCGATTTTTACCGTTATCTTATCTACATTAATCATTCTAATTCTTTAATTCCGTTTCGTTTTCTGTTCCGTGTTTTAGCAACACCCTAATGGCTGCAATCCCGTGGGAAGATTTTGCTTTTTTTACCGCATGTGAAATGTATACATGTACAGGTAACAAAAAACAAAGACAATAAATTGATGAAATATGCGAGCTAGACTAGATTTCGCCTCTCGGCAACTTAACAATATTACCCCAACACTTCTTCAACCTTTCCCGCCATTTGTACGCTAGAAGTATTTTGCTTGGTTAAAAAATAGAGTTACATCATTTCAATGACAATGCAACAGGGAGAAGTCATTATGATCACCGGGAGGAAAAATCTAAAGAGATGTCTCTTTATAGTAGTAAAAAGATATCTCTTTTTGAAAATTTAAAGAGATATCTTTCTAACTTTAAGAGATATCTCTTTTTACATCGATAGAGAGATATCTCTTTATGCTAGAGAGATATCTCTTTCTCTCTGAGAGATATCTCTCTAGCTTTGAGAGATATCTCTCAAAGAGAAAGAGATATCTCCCAAGCGTAAAGAGATATCTCATTTGCTTAAAGAGATATCTCTTTAATCAAAAGAGATATCTCTTTTGTTTAAAGAGATATCTCTTTAAACAAAATAGATATCTCCCTAACGTAAATAGATATCTCTCTAACTTACAGAGATATCTCTTTAACCAATAAAGATATCTCTCTTATTTAAAGAGATATCTTATTTTATTAATAAATAGTAAAAGGGCTTGCCATACAATCGGTGTGTTGCATTTATTTTAAGGTAAAGCGTCGGAAATTTCGTGTGCAATTTAAAGTCACATCTGTGTAATTTTGACGTACGTGAAATTTAAGATATTAAAAATGCTTAGTAATACTGAATAACAATTGGACTAACGGCAGACATTTCAAATACATTAATATTACAAAGAAAATTTAGACAACACATTGCGTTTTAAAGAAGAAAAAAACCTTTTCTTTTATTTTATCAAAATAGATACCTTATAATCAATACTCCTACAGAAAAAGAAAGAGGTCAGAATGTACTTGTGGTTCCGTCCAACCAATGGTCGGCTTCTGGGGATGTCAGATCTGAAGGTACCAGAAATTGACCACAAATAGTTATTTTTTTTTCTTGCCGCGCTAGATAACAATGGAAACCCCATCTGTTCATCTAATCTAGTGAAACTTTGATGAACGAGAATGTGTACTTGGATTTAAAAGAAATATCAAAAACAGAACTATTAAAAAAAGAAATATCAAAAATGTCACGCCCGTCTTGTTTTCATGTTGGAAAACTTCTGCTTTCCCGGTGGAACTGCTGTATCGGCGTTCATTGTTATTAATAATTATAGGTTTATTCACCAATAATTATATGCTGACACGAAAAATAAAAGCACAACCCCAAGTAAACATCAATAATTCTTAATTTCGATTGAATTGTTAACTATTTTGAATTGCATGCTATAATGATACATTCTCAAACAATTCACGATTGATTGAAATCGGTCTCCCTACGCATTTTTGTGTCCGCGTGAAATCATAACATACCCCGATTAGCGCCAACACGGATATACCCCGCGTCTCAGACCAGTTTGCTATCCTTCAGGGGTATCGGGTAAGAATAGTCTTATGTTTAAATCCACTTGTTAATTGCGTAATGGACGTCTAAGCGGGTGCTGGACTTTTCGGTTATTAATACGTTTCGGCACCAAGATGTTCCGGCACCAGGACGTTTCGGCACTTACTTTAAGACGAACAAAACGCTCTAAAAACGACAATGGATACAAACACGGGAACACTAAAGGAGATACGGAAGGACTTGCAATCTCTCACTAACAGAGTGAGCACAACAGAACGAGAAGTTAAAAGAGTGGATAAAAGGGTGGCAGAGAGTCCGATTTACAAGGGAACTCACTCCTATATGATGAAGTGAAAGAAACTACAGAAAAATTATCGGAAAGGATAAAAAAGTGTGCAGAAACCAGAGTTGTTGAAAAAGAGTTAGTTGAATTGAACAAGAAAAATGATGATCTTAACGAGAAATATCTAATAGAACAATGCAGATCAATGAAATATAATCTACTTTTTGGAGGGATTGCAGAAAGGAAGATGAAGTGTGTGAGGAGACAGTGAAGGAGTTTATAAACACAGAGATGAAAGTTGAGAATGCCAAGAATATAACATTTGAGAATGTCCATAGGATTGGCAAGAAAAATGACCCAAAACGGAGAGGACAACCGAGGTCGATTGTGGCAAAGTTTGCATATAATAATGACATAACCAAAGTGAAACAAGCAACGAAGAACCTAAGAGGGAAGGAATACACAGTCAACGAGCAATATCCGGATGAAATAGAGAAAAGAAGAGAGAAACTGTACCCGATAGCAAAGGCAGAAAAAGTCCAAAGTTGTGTTGGTGAGAGACAAACTTTACGTGAACGACAAGCTCATTGACCCGGACAATTACGTATACACAGAGACAACACTTTTCTCCAGTAACCCACACGCACCACCCAGAACGAACAAGCGCGCCCGTGTTGGTTCCACGCCTGACAGAATTACGCGTGACTAGGAACGTGCCGAAAGGCTCGAACAGATTCGTGGTAATCATGATGACTCTAGTGCTACTACTAGTTGTCCTGCACATGTAGATAAGTTAAATGTTGTCTCTTTAAATGTTTGTGGAGTTATGTCCAGTATCCAGATTTTGTCACGTTTGTCCAAAAATATGATATTTTATGCTTTACTGAAACAAAAACTGAGCACCTGGATTCACCTAGCTTATCTGGTTATGTGTTTGAAATGAAAAACAGAAGAAAAAATACGAAATAAAAAATCAGGGGTTATTATCCTAGGTTTTAAGGAAGAACTGAAAGATTATATTGAGGTTATTAACACAGATTGTGATTATGTATTATGGTTCAAAATCAGTAAATGTGTTATGTGTATACAGAAGATGATGCATTAGTTATACACCACCACACTATTCTGTGTACAGAAGATGATGCATTAGTTATACACCACCACACCATTCTGTGTATAGTCAGGATAATCCGTTTACAGAAGATGACGCATTAGTTATACACCACCACACTATTCTGTGTACAGAAGATGATGCATTAGTTATACACCACCACACCATTCTGTGTACAGTCAGGATAATCCGTTTACAGAAGATGACGCATTAGTTATACACCACCACACTATTCTGTGTACAGAAGATGATGCATTAGTTATACACCACCACACCATTCTGTGTACAGTCAGGATAATCCGTTTACAGAAGATGACACATTAGTTATATACCACCACACTATTCTGTGTACAGTCAGGATAATCCGTACACAGAAGATGACACATTAGTTATATACCACCACACTATTCTGTGTACAGTCAAGATAATCCGTACACAGAAGATGACACATTAGTTATATACCACCACACTATTCTGTGTACAGTCAGGATAATCCGTTTACAGAAGATGACGTATTAGTTATATACCACACTATTCTGTGTACAGTCAGGATAATCCGTTTACAGAAGATGACGCATTAGTTATACACCACCACACTATTCTGTGTACAGTCAGGATAATCCGTACACAGAAGATGACACATTAGTTATATACCACCACACCATTCTGTGTACAGTCAGGATAATCCGTATACAGAAGATGACGTATTAGTTATACAGCACCACACCATTCTGTGTACAGTCAGGATAATCCGTATACAGAAGATGACGTATTAGTTATACAGCACCACACCATTCTGTGTATAGTCAGGATAATCCGTTTACAGAAGATGACGCATTAGTTATACACCACCACACTATTCTGTGTACAGAAGATGATGCATTAGTTATACACCACCACAATATTCTGTGTATAGTCAGGATAATCCGTATACAGAAGATGACGTATTAGTTATACACCACCACACTATTCTGTGTACAGTCAGGATAATCCGTACACAGAAGATGACACATTAGCTATATACCACCACACTATTCTATATACAGTCAGAATAATCCGATTCATAAAATAGAACTTGAATTGTTGAATTTCAGTCAATATGAATACAAGTGCCTTTTGGGTGATTTTAACGCTAGGATATCAACAGATAATGATTTCTTTGAATTAAATGACAATTTCAATGAAAAGTGTGATTATTTATACGATAACTCTGTACACAAACTACAAGATGTAAATTTACCTATAGAAAGAAGTAGTCAAGATAAAAAGAAGAACAGTTGTGGGAACCTTTTGCTAGAATTTTGTAAAGGAAACAATTTATTTGTCTGTAATGGTAGGTTTGGTGAAACGTCTTCTTTACTCACATGTAAAGAAGCTAGTGTTGTAGATTACGTAATTGTCTCAACAAATTTTTATCAAACATGTATATAACCTGAGTGTAATTGAATTTTTGTAGCATGTCGTCAGATGCACACTGCTCATTGTTTGTTGTGTTTGATTGTAAAAAGAATGACGATGATATTGATGATTCTAATAATATTGCTGAACCAGAAAAAATCAAGAAATGGGACACTGAAAAATCTAGACTTTTCGTAGATAATATTGACTCAGATAGGATAGATAGTTTGAATAGGAATTTAGATCTGGTAAATCACAATAGCTGTGATAAACATATTGTTAACAGGGGCGGATCCAGGAATTGCGGTTAAGGGGGAGTGGCGCCACTTTGTGAGGCAGTGGGTCTAGGGCGAAGCCCTCGTGGGGATCCAGGGGGAAACTCCTAGATTTAATGGGGCTTGAAATATTTCTCCTATTTAGTCATTTGTACTATTTTCTATCATTTTTTCAAGGTGAAATTAATAAAATTACCCAAATTTTAAGGGGTTTTTTTGAAAAAAAATTAAGTTCTCCCAATAAAGTAATTCAAGAAATCAAAAGATTTTGTAATTCATTTCTCCAGGAGTGGAAGAAATCATTGCTTCTTTCATCGTAAAATAAGCAGAGATCTGTGCTGAGGCGTCTCTGCTCCATTGCCATTAAACTGGTCACTTCGACAATTTTTCCGCCATGCAGTACAACTTCATTTGTGGCGGTACGAGTAATGGACTATCTTTCCCAAATCAATGTTAACCCATTAGCTTATGACGCTCAGGGTTACAGCAGTGAGGTGTTGTTTTTATCATATCAACGCCTACCGCGACCCCGTTTTAAAGGTCATACCCAAACGACCCGTGATTCTCACTTCTAATGCTGGGCGCTTGACGAACAGTCACTTCCTATTGTGAACGTCGTAGGGTATTCTCTTTAGAGAAGTCGAGAGGCATAGCCTTCATCGACTTCTCTTCGCAAGCATTCATGTTTTGATTCTGGAAAACGTGTAAATGCCGGAGTCGGTGACGGTTAATGCTTTGACCGACGTTTCGACTCGGATGTGCCTGAATTTACGCACTAAACAAGTTGTTTTCAAACATTTAACAGCAATGCACAAAACTGTCACAAGGAAATAAAAACTTACTTGCTTTTAATCCATTTTCAACATGCCCCTGTCCCGGGTTTAAATCACAACTCCGATTACGTCAGCCTGCTTTTCTCTAAACTGGTCCTCTGTTGTGACAGCTCCCAAGACCAGTTAACGTAAACCCGGGACAGGGGACAGGTTGAAAATGGATTAAAAGCAAGTAAGTGTTGATTTCCTTGTGACAGTTTTGTGCGTTGCTGTTAAATGTTTGAAAACAACTTGCCTATTGCGTAAATCCAGGCACATCTGAGTCGAAATGTCGGTCGAAGCATAAACCGTCACCGACTCCGGCATTTACACGTTTTCCAGAATCAAAATATGAATGCTTTCGAAGAGAAGTCGATGAAGGCTATGCCTCTCGACTTCTCTAAAGAGAATACGTCGTAGGGTAGATGCGGAGCCGGGATCTCGGTGGTATTGTATCGTTTATTTCCGGTACCGTTTATAGGTTACAAATACATGTAACATATAGATCTATTACAAAAATAGCATAAGTGATAAAGACATCAATAAGTTATGATAACAATTTTAAAGCACAAAATAGAGCATGTGTCTCAGATATAAAGGACATGTTTGTTGATACATTGAGGATAAACCTCTTTATGTTGTAGCCTCTGATTTCAGTTTACAAGATTTGTATAAAACTTTCCCAAAATTACACATAACACCTGCATTTGTATTGGAGTAAAGTTGTAATAATTTATACATTGATGGGTTTTCAAAATAATATTTCTGAATATATAATTTTCTTAGTTTTTCATATAAAGGACAAATAAATATAAAATGATATTCGTCTTCAATATCTCTATTTGTACATAATTTACACGTTCTGTTACACTCAGGTATATCAAACGATCTCCCTCTTTCGATTTCCAGCTTGTGAGAGGACAATCTAAATTTACTTATACATTGCATATATTGAACTGGAATCGGTTGTATTGAATAAGGTTGCAGATATGATCCATGGTAAAAACACCTATACATACGACACTTCGATGAATTATTGAAAAAACTAATCATATTTTGTATAAATATATCCTTCAAGCTTTGCCGTACTTGTAATAGCACAAGAGTGTCATTGACAGAGTTTTCGTACCATACATACCCTAGTCCAACAGAAAACAGCACACCCCTTACAGTAGATAACCAACACTTGGTATTTGGTTCCAAAAAACATTGTTTAAACATTTCAGATTATATATTACTTAAAACACAGTTATCAGGTTTTTCTTAGCTTGAAAAAATATTTTACCATTCTAAATTTTCTCTCTAACTATAGTGGAAATCTATAAATCATCATCGAAGCTGTGGATTTTGTAACATCTAGGACTTTCTTACAAAAATTCAAATGTACACTTCCTAATTCTTTTGCAGGGATACAACCCCACACTTCACAACTATAGTTCGCAATACTACTTACAGAGACATTTAACAGAACATTCATACTAAATCTCGTCTGTGAAGCAAACGTCCTAATCACAAGGGTACCGCGCCGGGTTTCGGTGAACATTTTGAATTTCATGAACTCTAACCCCTTGGAGCAATAAAAAAAACCTAAACTAGGTAAACTAGTTACAAATTCATGAACTGAAAATGCATTAAAAATCTCAACCCCTGGGTCAGGGATTCGGGTATGATGACGTACTGTCTGAGTCATCAACTAAAAACGCATTAAATCTTTAAAAGTCTCCTTTACCCTATAGCATTTAGTAGACTGTGACTCGGATACGTGGATAAACTGCACAGAAGACCTTCACATGATTGAAACAATTCTTAGCTACTGTATCAGGGGCTCTGGGACAAATCTTAAATATTGTCTCAACGCAGTACATGAAAAGGTTGACTCATCATTTAAATTATTTTATAACAGATTAAGTGTGGAATGTTCAATGAAGGCAAATGATTTATCACAGACAAAGGAAAGTGGCGGTGTTGCATATTTTTCAAAAGTTGTAGAGAGTAGAATTTCAAAACTGGTCACCCAGGGATGGAGGTTTCATATTGTAAAGTTTTCTGGATGATGGCTTCGCAATTTGCTATGTACATGTAACAGTATGGTTCAATACTTACTCTAAAGACCCGGATATATAATGTGTTTGGTACAAGTACTTACCTCTATCCAGTTAATGTTTATATCAATTTGAATTTAGAAAGGGTTTGGAAAGGATTACTTTTTCGTGCGGAAGGATTTTTTTCATTAAAAAGTTTTCAATCTGCATAATTTTACCTTCTCAATTTCATCTTATATATTGTCATTATTCATGCCCATGAACATGCATTTCAATATTATAATTCCCTCCAAAAACTCATTCAAAATTGATTTAAACGTTGAAAATTTATTAATTTGGTCGACATATTTTTGAGAACAGAACACCTATTCTAAAAACATCTACAAAGTTTTATTTGTTTTGTTTTGAACATATTTATTGATGAAATCAAAAGGATTGGGAACAAGTTCTAACAACTTAAAAGTCCCTCTCCTAATGTAAAACTTATACGGTACCAATTTTGATGCACTAGATGCGCATTTCGACAAATAATGTATCTTCAGTGATGCTCAACCGAAATGTTTGAAATCCGAAATAACTATGAAGTTTTAGAGCTAAATGTAGCCAAAAACAGCGTGCCAAAAAAGTGGAGCATAATATAATTTTATTTTGGATGGAAATTTAATTTATTGACCAATAATCAAAACTTTTGATAAGTAATTCCACTTTTGAGCTTTACCTCAAATTCAGAGGCAATCCATTGCAACTTATATGCAATTTTCAAAACCGATATTTCTCACAATTTTTTTTTTAAACTCGGGATTTCTGTATGATGGATTTTTATGTATTTTGAGTGCAGAAAGGGCATTATATAATTTCGATTTTTAGGCAATAAAATTTTTCATATCAATATTATTAGAAGGCATGCGTGTACATGTATATTCATTTAAAATATTAATTAATTTGCATAGCTTATAGGCAAAGGTAGATGCGATTAAAGCAAAGGAATGAGTTTTCTATCTTTGAAATTTTCCATTTATATTGAGACGTCACCAGCTGTAGATGAAGTACTTCAAATTGTGATCACGCTCAGGGCCGGAGTCCTTTATCGGGCTGCCAAGACACGGGACCTCGGTTTTTAAGGTCTCATCCGAAAGATCCTCGACTCTTCTAAATGCCAAGGGTTTGGTGAAATAGTCTCTAACTATTTTTATGTCATAAGTTCATAGGTTGGATGTGACTGAGGTAAATCGGGATTCATAAATCAGACATCCCGGTCACAAAGCGAGTACTCTAACCACGAAGCTACCAGAAAGACTTACACAATTTAGTTGATTAACAAGGACCTATTCCGTGAGGTATCCGGGTTAGAATAGGTTATCAGTACCCTTGCTTGTTGGAGGCGATTAAATGGGGCGGTCCTTCGGATGAAATCGCAAAAGCCGAGGCCCCGTGTCACAGCAGGTGTGCAACAATAAAGATCCTTCCCTGCTCAAAGACCGTCTGCGACGAGCAATGGCCTAAATTTTGCAGCCCTTCACCCGTAATGACGACGTCTCCATATGAGTGAAATATTCTCGAACGCGACGTTAAACAACATCCAACCAAGAACAAGCGCCATGACCTTTATTTTTATGACTTCCCTTTCAATGTAGATTTTACAAATATACTCTCAAAAGAATTTTCAATCTTACAACTCGTACTTTTTTTAGTTTAAGAAAGTTGCTCATATGAAATAACTTTGGAAGGGTCTTGAAGAATGGCACTCTTATAAGATGATTCGGGATGGGTAGTGTGAATGAGATCACTGGGTAGCCATCTGCATTGTTAGTACAAGTTTGATGAACATGTGTGATCATTTAACGATCACCACCCTAATCACCAACAACAGACATGAGTACAACCCACGCTCCGAGACAATTGATTAGTCTCGCTGGTAAGCCAGTGATATCATGCAGGGAACACGTTAAATGTCTTGAAAACAAGGTATTACCTTGTGGCGGAAATGACAAAGGTATCTATAAATCTGGGTAAAGGTTCATCAGTAAAGATGAAGAGGTGTTTTGTGAAAAACAAAATATAAAACATACATTTCGTTCAAATTACTTCGAAATATTGGCGCCGACATCAGACCACAATTTCCCATGCGTCATTGGATTAGCATAAACGAAGAAAGCCCTAGAACATATAACACTAACGAAACACTTAGCTGTTACGTAATCAAAAATAGACACAAACAAAGTAACCAAGGACCCGGACCGGCTTCTGAAACTAAAAGTGTTCGATTACCATCTCTCTGCAATACTTTTATTTAATATATCTATCAAATGTAAAAGATAATGTCATAGTTTCACAAATAATTCATGCCGCTTATTTACATAACTGATACATATTTTATCAGCAATGTTATGTCCAGAAGTACATATTCATAGGTTGCAGGCTGCAAATCTCGATATTTATCCGCCCGGGGTCTTTGCGTGGTAAGATGGACCAAGCTTGAGAGATTCTATTTCCGCGCCAGGACAGAAGCGGGTATATATACGTCTCGATATTCAGTCAATAGCCTTTATACAAATTTTTTTTTTTTTCAAATTCTGTGATGTTTTGGGTTTAGAAGTACATTAGTGTAGCAGACGAAGAGAATATGCCCATTATGTTATCATTTGTAACAATTTGTGACGTCACAATTGAGTTTCCATTACAATGATTTGTATAAGTAGGTGTAACGTCACAAACTAATTAAAGTAGCCCTTGGACATTTACAGCACGGGATTTTATGTCTCATACCTGGTGCTCTTTAAAGAATCTATAGAAACAGGATAGGATTATAACCCACCACAGGGGCTAAGCCCGTTTTGGGCCCGAACTCTGTGATACCATAAATATAGAAAGGGGTCTAACTCTGACACAGATAAAAAACTAACCACTCTCTTCAAATGCCTAAAAAATCTTAAACTAGGTAAGCTATGAGTAATTTGTCGTTTTCCTTGCATAGATTAATGTTTTAACTACTTGCATGCCAGATTTCAAGTCACTGGTACTTAAAATAACAAAGATATACGTCATCGTTCTCTCGATTTCACTTGTTTATTTTTACTAGGACATCTATACCGGTCCAGGTCACGGAGTCGTTTCTCGCCTATGACAGCAGCGAAATTCAGACTAGTATGGAAGATTTCGGACCTGTCAATTAAAATTTCACATCAATTATACGCTACTTACTTCCTCATATTTTGATATTGTTCTTCGTGTAGACGTTACACAACTTATTTTTCCTCAGCAGCATCAACTGTTGACAAGAGCTGCCGTTTTAATGAACGCACTAAATACCCGATAGACTTAAAATCTCAAATACTTTAAAACTGATCAAAACATTATTCTTGTGATATTGCACTTAGAGAAGGAAATTGAAAATTATTTCTTGGCTTTTTTAATTTTTTGTTTTTGTTTATTCTATTTCATTTAGATTATTATTACTCATTTTCCCCTTCTTTAAAGTGTTAGACATTTCGGGTATTTAGTGTATTCATTAAAATGGCAGATCTTGTCAACAGTTGATGCTGCTGAGGAAAAATAAGTCGTGTAACGTCTACACGCAGAACAATATCAAAATATGAGGAAGTAAGTAGCGTATAATTGATGTGAAATTTTAATTGACAGGTCCGAAATCTTCCATACTAGTCTGAATTTCGATGCTGTCATAGGCGAGAAACGATTCCGTGACCTGGACCGGTAAATGTCCTAGTAAAAATGAACAAGTGAAATCGAGAGAACGATGACGTATATCTTTGTTATTTTAAGTACCAGTGACTTGAAATTTGGCATGCAAGTAGTTAAAACATTAATCTATGCAAGGAAAACGACAAATTACGCATAGCTTACCTAGTTTAAGATTTTTTAGGCATTTGAAGAGAGTGGTTAGTTTTTTATCTGTGTCAGAGTTAGACCCCTTTCTATATTTATGGTATCACAGAGTTCGGGCCCAAAACGGGCTTAGCCCCTGTGTAACCCACCGATTATGAAGTTTCCCAAACGAAGTATTGGCTGTATAAAAGTGGACGTTTTCCGAGTTTTACTATTTTCCTCCCTTGCATAGAATTCATGCCGATCTTTTTTTTTAAAAAGTAAAACTGGCTTCACTTGACCTTGATCCTAGTTTGTAGGTCCCAACACCCCCTCTTCATTCGATGATCCCATGTCTCTATCAGTCCCGGTTCTAACGTTATACAAGATTTATGTTCAGTGTCAGCGGTCAAGGTCACTTGCCCTTGATACCAATTTGTAAATCCCACCATCATTTATCATTTCTTATTAAATCACTTAAGAAAAAATAAATAATAAAATCAGGGACCTATATTAGTCCCTACTAAAACCAGATGTACTTGGATTTAGCATTATTCAATACACCTCCAAATTTTTTATTTAAAAAAAAAACAAAAACAAAAAAAACCCAACAACAACAAAAAACCAGCATTTAATTTTGTTTTATGCTATATACATGTATAATGATAATTTATCTTGGATTAGGAACAGTGTCCTAATAATTTTTACAGTGAAAAAATAATACAAATAGATCTACAAATGGCCGTATATGAGTGCAAGATTAATATGTTCTGTCTGTTTACATTGGAACTTTGCAAACTCCGAAACAATATCACATTCAAGAGTATTTACATAAATATGATGAAACTTTTTCACAATGCACAAAAACACACGCGTAGTCATGGACACCTGATTACTAGTTTACAATAAACCAAACATACATGACTTTTCGTTTGATTCTCTTTTTCTTCTTTTTTTTTTGTACAATTGGTGTACATCATATTCTGTAAATCATATTTTATATGTTTAATAAATGTATTATCTTATACAAGAATATCATTTACGCGTAATTTTACGAGACCAGACATTCGCGAAAAGTTCTAGCAAATAAACTAAAATAAATAAGAAATTATCAACATAGGAATAAATGCCGTTACCATAAGCAACATTCTAGGTCGTGAACAGTTTCAGCCATGTTTTCCATCATATCTTAAAATTGTATCTTCTATATATAGACATATACTATTGCATCTAAAAAAATAATTACAATCAAAATCTAAAGGTCCTAGATATAGACCATCATAAAACATGTTCCTGTTCATCTTCTTTAATGTAAAACTTATACGGGACCAATTTTGATGCACCAGATGCGCATTTCGACAACTATAGTCTAGCTAGACACATCATTATATAGTGTATACTCCGGTAGGCCGCCATTTTGATTTAAGATCCGCGCGTGAGGTGGGATAGAGGAGTAAACATAGCAACGTATCAACTGTCATGGGCGCCGCCATTTTATCTTTATTGATGCGACATGCAGTGTTTAATCGAGAAAAAGAAAGCCTAGTTGCGTTTTAGCATATTTAAGCGGGGGCTTGGAGTTGTATCGAATAATCACTAAAATGAAAAGAAAAACTTACCTTGGTCGTGAAAGGTGAAGATAACGAACGATATGTCTTGATCCGGTAAACGGAATAATCCGTAGATAAAATTAGTGTGTCAAGAACGGGCTAACAATCGGTATGAAACACATCAAAATTACTGTCAAGAACGGGCTAACAATCCGTATGAAACACATCAAAATTAGTGTGTCAAGAACGGGCTAACAATCGGTATGAAACACATCAAAATTAGTGTGTCAAGAACGGACTAACAATCGGTATGAAACACATCAAAATTAGTGTGTCAAGAACGGGCTAACAATCGGTATGAAACACATCAAAATTAGTGTGTCAAGAACGGGCTAACAATCGGTATGAAACACATCAAAATTAGTGTGTCAAGAACGGGCTAACAATCGGTATGAAACACGTCAGTTCTGCGTATGGTCAGTTTTTAAATCGAGGCAGGCTACTGGCAAACAAGTTGATAGTGCAGGTGTTTCAACAGTCTCGTTTCAAGTCAGCATTTCGCAAATTCTATGGTCTTTATAACGATCTAGTTTGCCAATACAACCTTTCATTGGGTCAAATGCTATCTGACGTGTTTCATACCGATTGTTAGGCTGTTCTGGCACACTGATTTTAATTACCGATTTACGGATTACTCCGTTTACCTGATCACGATAATGGGCTCACGGCGGGTGTGACCAGTCGACAGGGGATGCTTACTCCTCCTAGGCACCTGATCCCACCACTGGTGTGTCCAGTGGTTCTTGTTTACCCAACTCTCTATTTGGTATCGCATACAGAAGTTAAGAGATTGATTACTGTTCGTTATCTTCACATTTCAAATGAAGTTTTTTTAACATCTACCGTCGTGGGGTTTTTCTTTGACTGAGACCGTCGCGTTGGCTTGACTACATGAACCATTCAGAGAAATGCCGGAGAAATTCGTATCGCAAATGAAGGTTCAGAATGACTGTCCCCTGATACTTGATTGATTACGTTAATCTAGACAAGTCTACTGAGTACATGCAAAAAAAGTGTCTTTGTAGGTAAAATTTCAAAATCAATAACACTAAAAAAAATTCGTATGGGGTGAAGTCACAAAATGGTAGACAACTCATGAGTTTGAGAGAGGTATTCATCGGTCGACATATTATTGTGAAAGTCTTGAAGAAGAGGGTTTAGATATGATAAATCCAAGGTCGGAGGCAGGTACCGGGTGTAAAATGTGATTCGTTATAAAAAAAAAATTGACGAATTGTGACTGACATTTGAATGATAACAGAAATCTGATTGCACACAGTTCAAAGTTAAAGAATTACATGTTGTTTCAGCCACAAGCAAAATTTCTATTTCTGATTTAATAATATATGGCGCTCGATCAGGTGACCATTTAAGCTGTGGGTAATTATGAGTTTTTAGTCAGGTCATGGTTAAATAGTGGGAAGATTAACTGTCTCTTTTCAGGAATCAGATCGTGATGAGGATTGTATTAATATCTAGAATAATAAGAGTTTTAGGCGAATTTTAGGACACGAATGAAGTCATTTACGTAGATGTGTTTGATGTTCTTTGACCACATAATGCCTGTTAATTTGAATTCGTTGAGAATGGACAACTCTTACGAACAGCGCTTATCGGAAATTTCCAGAAAGAAATTGATGTTCAGAATGACTTTTTTACTGACAGTTATCGACGCTTACATTAGCATTTTACCGTTAATGTACTAAAATAGATACAATACGTTGCATTTAAGGTGCATATGAACTAGTAACTAAGACTTTTTTGCTTCCAAACTAACATAGTTAATACATCTATAATGGCGTTATACCTAAGGGTATAATAACTTATGCAACGCAGACGATTTAATTTCATCCCAGATGAAAGGAATAGGTCGATTTTAAGTTCATTCGTAAATGATATCTTCGGTTTGCCTTCTTACTGCATGTACCTTCTTCGCACGTGGTCAAAAAGAAAAAGCATCGGTGAGTTTTATAGGAACAGAGGACCCACCAGACCAAACTCATTGTGCAAGATCGTGCGTTAAACTTTAAAAAATATATATTTCCTTTGTTTACATATGGATATATTTATTCCCCACCTATAAGTCGTGCATTTGTATTGTAATAGGAAGAACCTCGAATAATTCCGCATTTACTGTCCACTGACGGTATATGAAATTCATATACCCCCTCCATGTGACCTCCTGACGGTGTAAAAATCCCAAACATGCTCTTCATCGCTGATGTCACTTTCGCAAACCAAGGATTTTCGGTCCATTCCGCTCTCCGACCGAAACCCTTTGGTTTACGAAGATGATGTGGTCTTTGAAAGAAACTTTCTACAGCATACTTCATTTTCTAACAGCAATCCACACTTTACGGTGACCCACGGAGTTAGACTTGTCAATAATCAGTGGTGGTAAATGTTACTGCACTTGCCAAAATAGATCTGAATTTCGAAATGTTATTTCTCCTGAAATAAAAGTGATTTGAACACAGTATGATTCTTAGAAGGGTCATAGTGTGTGTAGTTATTTCGATATTTAGTTTAGACAATCAATTACAGCCATATTCATAATATTAACATGGCTATCGTTAAATTTCTGTGTTGGTGATGATGATGATAAATTATTGATTCAATTTTGTTGTAGCATTTTGTCAGATTCTGTAGAAAGAGGGCAGTGATATCAGTTAATAGCAGGAAAATGATGCACCGGGGAACTAAGCACCATTTTTCTCTTAAGTTATTTGAAACTTTGAATATCGAGAAAATTCAGGGTTGTGTAAACTTAACATAACGTGTTGGTAATATATTTATTAATGTATAACATAAGGCTAAATTTCTCTTAAAGTTACACTTTCATTAGTGCCACATTGACAGATAGAATGCCCAGACACAGACGTTTGTCTGCTTATCAATAAATTTATCTTATTTGATTCCAGACAGAGTTTCAAGTCATTATATATTTGTCTGAACAAAAGTATGAAAGTGAAAAATTTGCATAAATGGATTTTCATACGGTTTGAAATTGATATAATCTTCTTGAACATCTTATTTACAAATTATACACAGGAATCAGATATGGAAATTGTCAACCAAAGCCGGGCTTAGTTTTACCTTACATGTATAACTATTGAATACATTTTTGGAGTAACGAATCAATGTTGGAATTTACGCCCAATTCTAAAAGAACATATACACGTTCAATAGACCTCAGTTAATACCCACGTCTTAATTTGAATTAAGAATCATTGTAGTCTATTCCATTTAGAGACGAACAATTTGAATGTCATTTACAATCATGCGAAGCAGTGCATGTATTCCATATTTGACAATCATTTAATCACTTTTGTAGAGATGATTACGACCTAAAAATGTGAAAATCGGACAAGTGATCCCTCTTAAAAGCAAATACATATGTATACAACTGAAAACTCTTTATAAACAAACAACAACAAACAACAAACTTTCTCACATTGCCATTCTTTCACTACAGTATTTGATGGAAAAGATGATTTGTGAAAACAACAAAATCAAAACTTTTTTATGCTGTGGAAAGCGTTTTGATTATTTCGAATTTCCTAGTCATACTACAATAAAGAGAGCGCATGCGCATTAAACAACCTTTATTCATACCGCTGTCAACACTTGGAAAATATGAGGTGACAACATAATCACGTGAAATTGCGGATTGCTAAATGATATCACGTGCAGGGAATGTGCTTGTTTGATCTGTCTAAATCTTAATAATTCAATATACACCACGCATACCATAATGATGGAGTTGCATTTGAGATTGTCCAATTCAAGTGGTTTTTTACCTTACCGTGTAAAAATTTGCACTTTCTGAGCTCGTGTGTTTATTTTTTGGAAATTGTTGTGTATTCTTTAGAGAAATATACGTGCTGTATTGAAACAAAACCAGACTTTGTTAATATATCGGCTGCAGGAAAATTTTGTAACCTTGGTTATAGGACATTTATATGTATAGGCTTAAATCGTGTTGTCTTATCCTCTGTATTGAATTAAAAAAAAACCGAATTAATCTTAGCGAGCTAAAGAGAAATAGACCCGTCACACCAGGGCCGTGTTCCCACGGAGTTGACACGCATTGTTTCTGGGTCAGCGTGGAATCGCAGGAAAATTAAAAAGTTGTGCAAATTTATTCGAAATTTTTAAAAGAAGTTGTCACGGCGACCAAGGCGTTTTTATGGAGCTCCAGCGGCATGCTTCTCGTTCCTTACGGAGTTTTAACTGACGATTAACTGCACTCCCGCCCGCTGAGTTCTCATGACGTGCTAGTTGTCAATTCATGTCCACGGCATGCGCACTGAGCTGACTGCGCACAAGGCATTCTTTCGTTCTGCACATAAAAACGAAGCACCATTTTCAGTTGCTACTTCGATCATCATGACAAGCAAGAGAATCTATATGTAATTAAAAGAAAACAGACTCTAGTCAGTCCACCCCCATCAGATCCCAATCCAACGCCATGGAATCCAAATCAACCACTATCGGATCGAAATTCACCTCCATCACCTTAACAATTCAGCACCTCCATCACCTTAACAATTCAGCACCTCCATCACCTTAACAATTCAGTACCTCCATCACCTTAACAATTCAGCACCTCCATCACCTTAACAATTCAGCACCTCAATCACCTTAGCAATTCAGCACCTCCATCACCTTAACAATTAAGCAAGGACCCACTTTGTTCTGAGTCCTCTCAGTCAAGTAGTCCATTACTTGTAGTCGGATCATTAAGCACGATGATGAAAAACCTTTGTGGTTGAAATACACACTGCTGACGTCTACAGGCGGTGATTTTCATCAAGTACGCCAATGGCATGGGACATGTTCCATCTACGACCAAATTCTGCAGAAATTGCACACCATTCTGTTAGACAGTGATGTCCTCGTCTCGGTGTTCATTGTTGATGACCTGGCAGACTTCATGAACGCAGATGCTGAAACTGTTTTTATTTGATTTAACACCTAATTTTACACAGAGTATGCAATGGTGTTGTACATGTATGATATAAAAAGCTTTAAAAGAATAAACAATACATCATATACATGCAAACACACTCTACATATACTAAACTAAAAACATGTATATTAAAGTTGTCTAAACAAATGTGTCTTCAGTTTGGCTTTAAAAGTACCTAGAGATTTGGACTGTTTTATTTCAGTGGGTAAACTGTTCTACAGTCTCGGACCAATGATTCCGAAACTTCTATCACTGAAAGTTTTACGTCTGTTAAAAGGAACAATGTAGCAACTCTCATAAGATTGAGTGGAGCGTAACTTTTGATTTGGTAACTGTTTTGTTAAAGCTGACATGAATTAATAAATATAGTATAATTCTATATGTCCGCCATATTTCTTTGCTAATCCGCCATATTAGTTGGATATTCTATTGTTATATTATCAGGGTTCGCATGGTATATAAGGGGACGAGTTTTGCTACGCTTCACTTCACATCAGTGTCTTCGATTTACCTGTGCGGGTAGCTTCGACAGGTAACACGTACATCTCCGATAATAATTTATAGGACATCAAGAAGAAATGAAATTACGTTTTGAAACACCATGCAGTGCTCAACATTACAATAAACATATCGTACAGTAGTAAATCATTCTAAAAGCTTTGGATAAATAAATATAGAATGCCTTTTCTTTACGTGAATGTGCGTACATTTGCAATAAATATGTCAAAACTATACAAAAACGCGGAGAAATATATCATCTATTATCTAGATCTATTGATGAAATGGAATAAGCAAAGGGTATAAAATCTATACCATTCACACTTACTTCAAGCAAAATGCAAATACATAAATGCTACTGTACGTATAAAGAAGACATGGTCATGTATGCTCGTCATGAAAAAGCATCGAATGCGGATGACTATTTACCTGGGTCTACTTGTAATATCTGTAAAGGACCGAAGATGTACGTGTACACTTGTCGAAAATACTCAAAGTAGTAGTAAAACTCCCTTTATTAGCATAATCCATGAAACAAAACGATACACTCCATTTGCATTCCAACAGTAAACAACATTGTCCATTGTACAGACTGCACACACTTAGCCCGTGGCGATCAGCTATCTTCAATCAGGGGAAGTATCAGAGTATAATATTTACCCTGCATTGTGCATGAATCCTTATACCGTATGATTTACTTGTCAGAGTATTGCAGATTTATAAATCAGGAAATCATTTAGGTACATAAATTGTGCATAGATAATTTGCATATACAACACTGCACGAGTGTATGGAGAGAGAGAGAGAGAGAGAGAGAGAGAGAGAGATTCAAACGATGATCTTGTAATAATCGCGCTCTTATTAAGACAAATGATATCGTTAATTCAATATAAGAGAACAGTAACTCAATATTGCTCTCATTAATTGATAATACAGATTTATTTGTTTCATTTAAAGCACGCAATAATTAAAAATTAAACATATCTTTAAATAATGTTATTTTCAATTACTTCATTTTATGCTAATTCGGCGCTTAATAGATCTTATATATCTATGCCATTTTGCTTTACTACATTCTGCGTTGAACTCGATGCAAATTGTAGTAATGCAAAATGTAATAATTGAGTTTATCATATGCGTAGTTATCAAGCACATAGAATTTTTTTTTATTTAAACATATTTTATTGAGAAACTCAACAGGATTGGGCAACAGGCATAGCCTATGTAGGCCCTCTCCCAAATACAAAGGTAAAGTACAAAGTACTTAGAATCAAGGGGAGGGGACAAGAGTGTCTGTCCCCCACCTTTGATAACAATATCCATTTTTTTTTTATGTTTTCCGCCACACTCAACAATTTTTCAGTTATCTGGTGGCACCCAGTTTTTGTTGGTGGAAGAGAGAAACCAGATACAATGTACCTGGGAAGAGACCACCGACCTTCCGAAAGTAAACTGGGAAACTTTCGCACTTACCGGCGCGAGCGGGTTTCGAACCCGCGCCGACAGAAGTGAGAGGCCGTTATTTTGTAATGCAAGTAAAAAATATATTGGGTGACACCCCCCCCCCCCCCCAAACTTGACCCTAGCTTGAAAGTTCTGATATAATAGTAGAAGACACACACCACCACCAATTAAGAAAATGAAGATATTATGAGGCACTCATAGTAGAGGGCTCTAACCACCCTATCCCACCCCCAACGATGGAAGAAAATGAAGTGTAGGTGGAAATTATTGAGGCAGTCAAAGTAAAAGACTCTTTTAACCCTTCACCTCCACATTAGGACTTTGAACATCGGATAAAACATCTTGGTTTGTTTGGGGTTTTTGTTTTATTTTATTGCTGTTTTCGTTCATCTTTTTTAATTATTATTTTGAATGGCAAGAAATTTTGAAGAATCCAATTTTCCATTTTTTCTTCCTGTTGTAACCCCCCCCCCCCCCCCCCCCATGAAAAATGACGATACATATCTGGTTATTACATGTACATTTTACTTTTCAACACATGCATGCATAATAATTGTATGGTGTAGAATTGCACCCTTTACCAAGTTTTCCTTCATTTACACAGTGTAAGGAATGGTAAACCAAAATCACAAAACAAAATGCATAAAGACCAATATAGTTTTAAGCGTAGGAACTTCATTCACGAATACATAAATACATATATTCAGAAAAATCGCATGCATGCATTGCAGGACTGTAGCATGTGTGTTTTAACGTTTCTGTAACATGCCATAATGATTATTTTCATTTCGTAGATCTGGCGCAATGGATATATTCTGAAAATAGACATACCGCTGTACGTCGAAATTTCATATCCAAATGTATTCGATAAGATGTTAGTATTCATAAATCAGTAAAATTCGTGTTGAGGTTTTATTTGATATGATACAGTGTCAATCTACTGTAATGCATTAGTAGGATATGCAAAAGGCAAGAGTATAAACATTTTCTAGTATCGATATCTATATGATCACGAAAAAACATTATATAATTTGTATCCGGATTCATATGCCGATTTAGATATCAATAAAAACAAAGCTGCATAGTTTGGGGGAGGGGGTTCTAATGAGTCTGATGAAATTAAAAGAAGGAACCCCACATTTGCATTCAAACTAGATGTAATTCAAAATGAATTCATTTCTGCTCTGACTGAAAGCATGATTCTAATTCGGGAACGAATCTTGCATACAAAATAATTAATAGGGGAACACATAAATTCGAGCTCTTTTGGAATTTAATGAAATGTAGATATGCACCTTTCTTTCAACACGAATTGATATGTTGTTTCAGGCACGTATACAGGGGGTTGGGGTGGGCAGGGAGGCTGGGCTGGTCTGCTCTCCCCACTTTTTTGACAATTTACTTTTTTCAGTTATTCTAACATACAAAGTCAGTATTTTCTACATGCAGTTTAAACTGATATATTTTATTTTTTTAAAATTTGTAATGAATTCAATTATAAGCATCAACTCCTGTAAGTTTTTAATATATTGTCAATAACAAATTTTTAAATAGCTGGAATCTTTTAATGCTTGTAAGCTTACCATTATATTACTGATCAATTTTCTTTCCTTCTGTGAAATGATATTGTACATCGAAGTAGGACTCTCTCTCTCTCTCTCTCTCTCTCTCTCTCTCTCTCTCTCCTGTTCAGTCAATGAATATGGACATACAGAGACCGTAAATAATTATGTGGTTCCCAAAGAAACAATAAAACTATATTTTCGTTTATACATTTCCTTTTATATGTGTCTTTGTGTAATCAACTGTTTATTATGGATTGCAAATGTAATACCCGCATTTTTAAACAGATGTATATTTTCGATCATTATTCCCTTATTTGTATATCCAAATTTGTATATGATCATGATAAATTTTGAATTGAGCACGCAATATATCCAACCAGATGCTCAGTGTATAAGATTAGATTCCCGATTTCTATAAACTGCAAAACCTCGACCAGACAAGCATTCAATACAGGAAAAAATGTTCGACTCTGACATCTCCCCTGATTGAAGACACCCTATTTGGCACGGGTGAAGTGTGTCACAGTCTGTATAATGGAATGACAACGTGTTGTAAAGTTCTAACGAGATACAAATGGAGTTTATCATTTTGTTTCGTGGATTTATCAGAATAAAGAGAATCTAATATTTTCGGTAAGTGCACATCTCCGATACCTGTTGAATAGACGTCCGTATTTGATACGGTGTTTTTTGTGGCGAATATGCCATGTGCATTACATATTATGCATATGGCATGGACCTTGTATTTTGCAAGAATTGATATAAATAATATATTTTATGCTCTTTGCTTATTCCATTCTATCAGTATGTAATTGGCAAATGATTTCTCCGCATTTATTTTATAAGAAACTGCAAATACTTGCTTGCACTTGCAAGTATGCAAGAAAAGCTTTTTTTTCCCCTCTAAATTATCTAAACTTTCGGAATGTTGCATTGGTATCCAATAAATATTTTGTAATTTTGAGCAAAGCATAATGTTTTAAAATGTGATTTTGTTTCGCATTTCCCTATATATTACTATCGGAGATGTGCACTGGTCGAGTCCACCTAGAAAAATCACTCAGGTGTGACAATCACATTTGGGGTATATACGGGTAGAGTAAATTAGGCTACCTGAGAGAAATATGGCGGATAAGATGAGGAAGGTGTACGTATTTATTAATTCATGTCAGCTTTAAAAGTTCTGTTAAATACAATGGCGCTTCACCCACATGACAATTATACATGAAGGTCAATAATTTAAATGATATCCTAGAATTGATAGATAACCATTGTAGGTCAATGAGAGCATCCCTAGAGCTGTCAAATTTCTTACGATTTAATACCAGTTTCGCACCCATGTTTTGTTTTGGAGTCTTTGCATTTTACATATTTCAGTCTGTGCTATGCCGTATAAAATTACATTACAATAGTCCAAATAAGAAATTACTAAAGATAAAACCAAATTTTCTGTGACTTCCTTTGTCAAATATTTGCGATTACTTTTAATCCTAAGATAATTGATCATCGCTGTTCGGCATTTCCTTTTTATATGTTCCTTATAATTGAGTTTCATCCAAATATGCACCTAAGTATCTTATATAACGTTCTGGTTCAATTTCATCACCAGTAATGTTAATAAAGTTAGTGCTACATTTATCCATTTGCTTCCTGCTGCCAAAGAAAATGAATTCGGTCTTTGATGTGTTCATTTTCAGTTTTTTATTTTCATTCATCCAATCATTAATGATTTCAGCACATTTTTCAAGTTCTCGGATGGCTTCGGTTTCGTTGTGAATGGAGGTAGGACTAAACTGTTTATTTGCAGTATGATCATCCGCGAATCCATAGACTGAAATTGTCGGAGGAATAACGTCGAACAATGTACCCGCATACGTAAGGTACAACCAAGGACCTAAGCAACTCCCTTTCGGAACACCACACTGTAACTGACGCAGTGATGATGACGTAGAATTAATGCACACTCGGCAACTACGCGGCCGTACGTATGAATCTACCCAAGTCAAAAACACCGTATTGTTGTTTGAGCACATCAGTAAGTATTTGGTGATCCACTGTATCAAACGCGGCGCTGAGATCGATCGCTATGAGAGCCGTAACTTCCCGTTTATCCATTGCATCTAACAATTCATTCACGAGTCTCAACAGAGCGGATTCGCAAGAATGAAAACGGAGATATGCAGACTGGTTTTTTGGAAGTAGTTCATGGTCGTTAACATGCTGGTTTAGTCTGTAGAGCGCGGCTTTTAAAATAAATTTTGACAGAAATGGCAAATTACTAACTGGTCTATAGTTCGTGTATTCCAGTTCAAGACTCCATTTTGACGGGAAAACACTCTACCTCAGCGATAAATTCACAAGTTTAGTTATAAGTGATAACAATTCCTGTAAATGCGATTTTAGAACACTGGTTGGTAAAATGTCCGATTCGCATGATTTCGTATGTAGTTCACCAATCAGTTTCGTTATTTCGTCATCCGATAGTTCCCGAAAAGAATCGAATGGTGGCGCATCTTAAGTAATAGGTTCAAAATTATAAAGTCTTGTAATGACTGCCTAATTTTGTCAATTTTGTTCATGAAATAATCTGCGAATTTCTCCGCGAGCACGCTATCGCTATTTTCATTGGGCATAGGGTTGTCGGACTTAGTACCAGTAAGTTCAGCAACTAATTGATACAGTTGTTTCGATTCTCCTTTGCAGTTAGGACTTTTTCACTAAGCGTTTTATTTTTCCCACGATTAAGTTCATAATTGTATGTGTTCCGCACTGTTTTATCGCTTCGTACTGATTAGGTTGTTTGTCAATCTAATTAAAATCAGATCCTAGAATACGCTCACAATCGCTATAATAGAGTATACGGCGCGGAAGTCTGATTGTAATTAGATTGGGTTGTTTGTATGTTCTCCAGGCCCTCTCTGCTTTGTGAGAAGCGCGTTTCAGATGGAGTATATTTTCGGTGAACCACGGTTTGGGTTCTCGGATGATCTTTGGTTTTTTTTCTTTTAAAGGAGCGTGCTTATCTAAGATTGAACCGATTGTCATTTCAAAATGTTCTACAAATCCATTCACATCTTCACATTCAATCGAGATTTCATTTAAATCCATTTAAAAACATAGACATTATACCGTGAGGTACTCTAAAGTAAAAAACGCTGGCGTATCTCTCCCAGTGACCATTTGGTGCACTGTCCTCGTTCGATTGATTGATTGGGGTTTTACGCCATTTTGGCAATATTTCAGCCATTTTACGGCGGTTAACTAATTCAATTATGTTTGGTTGTGAGTGTTTGAGTTTCCCTGACGGCCCCCCATGAGCCTACTCTTTTTCGAATATCAGGGAAACGATCTTTTGCGTGCCAAGGGGGTTGTGATCCTTGACATGGGACACCCTTTAACGTCCTATCCGACGGACATAAAAGTTAAAAATACATGTATATAAACAGTTTAAAAAACAAAAAATAATTCGTGTATATAAACAGTTGCATTATAAAAGTACTTTTGGATACTTGTCTTGTATGGTGATTAGTGGACGCAATTTGGCAAAAAAAAAAAACAAAAAAAAAAAAACAACCAACCAAAAACAACCCAAAAAACTCATAGAACATGAAGGAAGACAAACGGAGGAAATTTAAGAATTTTAAGAAACGTTCAAGGTCTTTTTGTCCGCCGACTGTCTGTCCGCAGCGCAGGCATGAGCCAATGATAGAGAAATGCAACCTACTGCTGGCGTCCAGTCTTTGCCGTACCCAGATCCTCCTACGCCGTGTAGCTCTCCTTTGTCTTCGTCATCAAATCAGATTCATAACATTTGCATCCTCCTAGACCTGTCGTATTTCCGCTAGCTCGTATAAACAAACATTGCTCAAGAGTCACAGACATATCACATACATTTATGCTATTTTGGTGGGCTGGATGACATTACACTGGTAACACCTTGGAGGCGCGTTGCCGACGCTAATGGACGCCATAAGAGCGCGGTAAAATCCAGCTGTGACTTCATTCTATTGTAATAGCACTCCATTATTTTGGACCTCTTCTGGGCCTCGGATCCATTACTTTTAAGGAATTCAGAGGTACTCGGACATTAACCTATACATAATCGTAGCGACAGCTACGTGAAGTTTATAAAAGACCCGTGATTCTCACTTTTATATGTCGAGCGTTTGGCAAAGGAGCAATCACTACTTATGTTTAGGTCTTAGGTTTGACGTAGCCATGACACGACCGGGGCTTGAACTCACGGCCTCTCGGTTACGAAGCGAATGCTCTACCACTGAGCTACATTCAACATGTGATAAGATTAATGTTAACATTTACATTTTTTTCCAGTTGTTTCATATTGTGTCTTAATTTATTGGATGGCTGTAAATACAAAACATTCGTTGAAATGATCAATTTCAATCATTCTTACAGAATGTGTGGTGTACATACACACGCGCACACCTCTAATAATGATGTAGTGAAATTGGGTATTTAAATTATTATAGGGGCGAATTGCCAGGGGACCCGTTTCCTTTTTACCGGAAGCGGGAAACCCAAGTCTCTCATTCTCTCACCAGAGGGCACGTAACACAAGCTTCAGCATGGAATCACGTGACAATATAATCACATGCAAGGTGAAGATAACAAACAGTGATCAATCTCATAACTCCTACAAGCAATACAAAATAGATAGTTGGGCAAACACGGACCCCTGGACACACCAGAGGTGGGATCAGGTGCCTAGGAGGAGTAAGCATCCCCTGTTGACCGGTCACAACCGCCGTGAGCCCCATATCTTCATCAGGTAAACGGAGTTATCCGCAGTCAAAATCAGTGTGCCAGGAACGGCTTAACAATCGGTATGAAACACGTCAGACAGCATTTGACCCAATGCGAGGTTGTATTGACGAACTAGATCGTTATAACGACAACAGAATTTGCGAAATGCTGACTTCAATCGAGACTGTTGAAATCCCTGTACCATCAACTTGTTTCTCAGTAGCTTACCTCGATTTAATCAAAGTACTTAAAGTACTCGTGGGAGTTGAACATTGTGGAAATTCAGTTAGAACAGATAGCACTGGAAGGGTAGGGGGATAAATGACTGAATATTATCATGATTTTAAATACAAATCAATTGTTGTTGTTTTTCAAAGCGTTACAACAGCAAACATGGATAATGGAAGGCTCATGGGCCACAACGCTCCTCGAGTAACTGAAGTTGTGTTGTTGTTTTCTAGAATTTCACCCCTTTATATTCTCATGAAAAATGTGATCACATATTATGGCCCAAACATTCAAATCAATATGGTTTTCAATGCCTTGCAGTTATGAAGAAGTTTTCCCCCTGTATATATACATTCAAGTTTAATCCTAGTTGTAGCTAATTCTAAGGATTCATTACTTGAAAAGGTAGTCCAATATGCTAAACTGTCACCTGAGTATACTACAATCCTGTAGAGGATCAATGGAATGGTAAATAATTGTATAATAACTCAAAATAAATGAAATGCAAAAAAATAAATAATTGTCCGGCATCGGAAATGCACAAGCCGAGTTGCGCAAGGAATGGGCATAGAGGGAACCGGCAGAAAAGTTTGCAAGAATTATCAAGCAGGGAGCAAAATTTTGCGTACATAAATTTCAGCCGACTTAAATCCTTTGTGACCTTGACCTTTAACCCTTGAGGCTTCTTTGTCTCATCAAGGGCGATAATCCATCTAAGTTTAA
Organism: Ostrea edulis; assembly: GCF_947568905.1. Lineage (NCBI taxonomy): Eukaryota > Metazoa > Mollusca > Bivalvia > Ostreida > Ostreidae > Ostrea > Ostrea edulis. The sequence continues at coordinate 8,503,067 of NC_079169.1, forward strand.
TTGATATCCTATAATTTGTTAAAAAATCATAGTGCAGAAAACAAAATTTTCTCCAAATTTCAGTCTATTTATAGCCACTGTGACTTTGACCTTGTGACCCCAGAATCGATAGGCTTCTTGTCTTACTTAATCGATCTAAGTTTGATTGGGATCCTATAATTCGTTCAAGAGCTATGGTGTGGAAAACAAAATTTTCTCAAAATTTCAGTCTATTTATAGCCAGTGACCTTGACCTTTGACCTAGTGACCCCAGAATCGATAGGCTTCCTGGTCTTACTGAGGGTGACAATCCATCTAAGTTTGATTGAGATCGTATGATTCGTTCAAGAGCTATGGTGCGGAAAACAAAATTTTCTCCAAACTTCAGTCTATTTATAGCCACTGTGACCTTGACCTTTGACCTTAGAATCGATAGGCTTCCTCATCTTACTGAGGGTGACAATCCCTCTAAGTTTGAATGAGATCCTATAATTTGCTCAAGAGCTATGGTGCGGAAATGAAATGTTTATGCATGCCCGCCTGCCCGCCCAAAGGATAAGCCGAGTTCGACTTAATCGCAACTCCGCTAAAAATGAAACACTAGTCAAATAATGTTATTTATTGCCAAGGTATTTGGGATATTATACTGTGGCTCAAACAGGGGGTGAATGAACCTGACAGAATGGGAAGAATATAGCTGAATCAGACTCGTGATGTTGGAAATCTATAGTGATTAATAAACTATACATGTACAAGATCCATAACTATTTTTTTTTCAGTTTGTGAGGGAGAATCCTCATGTCTCTTTCATCTGTAGACAAATAAACAATGTGTTTTGACCAGAGCAATTTCCAATCCTTTTTGCAGCATAAATTCAACATTGTGGCAACTGGGTTAAACTTTGATAGTGAAGTCAAACATGGCAGCACCTTATCCCATGCTCTTAACATTTCTGTTTGACACACACTCATGACATCCACTCAAACATTACAGAGTGCAGCAAAATCCCATTGTAATAGGGGATTCAAAATGGATAACTGGTACAAAATATGCTACATACTATTAAAAAAGGATAATGAATTTGACATATTGATGTCTTGGAAAAGGAAATTCTGACATCGGGGCTCAAAGCGTTTTCAAACATTGTCATTTGATAAAAGTGTTCTACATTTTTAAAAATAGAGATTAATATGTCTTTACATACATAGGTGAGAAAGTTTCCGTTATTCCTAGCCGAGACATACCATGTATGAACAAAAAATTCATAAATAAATATCACACTACTCACGTAGAAAATGTGGACCTTACCGTCATCAAGCGCAGCGAAACACGCCATTTCGAGATTTTCGTCGACGAAAGCTCGGTAACAGTAATGAATAAGGTACACTCATTTTGTATCTATTTTGTGACTTTCTTTATTAAAAGACACAGTTCTCTAATGTGTAACGTGCAATTACTACGTAATTCAATAACTTGAAGCATGAAGCAGTTTCACTTTGCCACCGGATATAAGAAATTTTATTTCGTATTCCGATCCCAATCGAAAGTTGTTGACTGGGAATGACGTGTTTTAATTCAATATACATGTAACATCAAGCATTTTTTATATCACATTAAAAAAAACCCCAAATATATACACACACGCAATGTTGTAGAGTTATTTCTTGTAAATTTTCTGAGGTTTCGCACCATATTCGATATTTCGCGCCACGGTGTCAATAGGTCTTGTGTGCAGTTGTCGTTCGTTTCCCTATCAATGTTTATAGGTGACGCTGCGCTACAAACGACAATTTTCAACCTTATCTTTTATTTTTCTATGTATATCAGTATCAATTTGATCGAAATCCTGTATTCAAATTGATTTGAATACAATATCATTGCATTTACTTACATGTCAATTATCAAAATTAGATTAATTCAGAAAAGTTACATGGATTATTTAATGGCGGATGTTTATAAAAGTTTATGTTGATTTACCTAGGAGTAAATCAGCTGACACAGAACCCCCGCTGACGACCACTATACAAATCAATACAAATTACTGCGCAGAAAAGTGCGTGATGACCCAAGGAGATTGAACATAGTTCAACTCCCAAAAACTGACTATACCCAGAACAAGCTCTTGCATATCGAATCAGTTGAGATATATAAACACCATATACAGGTGATAATGGAATATTGCTACATAAATGTGGGAAGTTGACGATGGAGAAGCTGAAATCATCCCGTTTGTCATACAGTTGAGTTGTTAGTTTGCCGTTAATGTCTACTTTCAATAAAATATCTAAGTATGAAGCAGAAGTGGACGACTCTGTGGTGTCCTTTATTTCGAACTCACAGGGATATATCAAATCAACATATGAATGAAAGCTATCATTGTTAATAGACAAAACGTCATCGATATATCTAAAAGTCGAATTGAAGGTCACAGCGAGAAATTTTTTCTTCTCACGTAGAAGTTTTTGAATAAATTCTGCTTCATATGAATATAAAAACAGGTCAGCTAACAAAGGAGCACAATTCGTGCCCATGGGAATTCCAACAGACTGTTGGAAGACCTGATCACCAAAGACCACGAAGATATTGTCAATGAGGAACTCTAGCATATTTTTTATTTCAACTTCAGAGTACTTGTGCGTGGAATCAGAGTGGTGTTTAACAAATTAAGTTTTTGAATGACTGATCACTAGATATGAATATTTCCGTTTTCCGTTTTTGTTGAAGAAGCAACTGTCTATGATGTCACAATATAAACAGTCATTCTCATTTCCTTTTAAAGTTCTGGCAACACATGTGATACATCAGGCTCTTTTCATAGCCCACTAGTACTTGGTTAAGTACATTTTTATCATTTTGCTGTTTGCCTTTTATTTAACAAGTTTTATCGTATTTTTTACAACTTTTTTTTTTTACTTTTGATTCCATGTTTGCATTAAAACTCCACCACGTGAATGCCCTACATTCATACGCATAGTACGAAGTAGTTCCAAATTTAGTATGAGAAAGTAGTGCTTTTAAACAATTTACAATAAGCAATACATTTAATTGCACCAATAAAATTCATAATATGACTAAATATTTAGTCCAACACATAAATGGTGGATATAAAAAGCTTTTACAAAATTTCTGTAAAAAGCCGTTGATAGAGGTGTAGTGCTCGTAGCGCATGGAACTCTGGGTAGAGAATGCGAATCTCTCTCTCGATTCCGGGTATTTGAAGAGCAAGGTTGTGTTTTCAAACCAGTGTCTATTTGTAGCTGTTTGTCTTTTTTATTGTCTATGTGTTAATATATATAATTATTTGTTTTCACCAAGTGATCGGATGTCAGTGCTGTTGTCTTCAACTCCGGGGATCACTTTAATGGCACATATGCGTAGGACGACAAGTTGTGATGAAAATAACAGCAATATTGATTTGCTTTAAAGAGCTAATTTCAGAACCAGAGGTCTTGCTAGTGCATGACATTACAGTTAATATCATAGCCTCTACCACCACGAAGCGCGGTAAATCAAACCAACCATTGAAAATTGTCAACAAAGCGACCTATCATCGATAACTTTCTAGACAATTTAATTCGGCGGAATGTCAATCAATCGTAACGCTGCATTGTCATTAAATCTACTAAGGATTAAGACATATTTCAAACCTTTGGAATCCCGTGGGGATCCGAGTTAAAATAGATCCTCGGTACCCCCTTGCTTGTTGTAAGAACCAACTAAATAGGGCGGTCCTTCGGATGAGACCGCTAAAACCGAGGCCCCGTGTCACAGCAGGTGTGACACGATAAACATCCTTCCCTGCTCAAAGGCGCTCAAAGGCCGTAAGCGCCGATCATAGACCTAAATTTTGCAGCCCTTCACCGGCGATGGTGACGCCTCCATATGAGTGAAAGATTCTCTGAAATACCACGATGGAAATGACTAAAACCCAATGTAGACACATCACTTTCTGAATATAAAAAATCTGAAACAAATTCCGTTGTTTTCAAGCAAACATTATCCGAATTAAAACAATGCACACATTCTACAATATATATATATATATATAACACAGAAATATATATAAAACACAGAAATAGCAATGGACTCTTAAATGAACATAACTGCCCTAAGTGAAGAAATATTTAATATAAAGCACAGAAAATTTCACTTTATTTGGATACCCATTTCCGCCCCTACCCGGGGTTGAACTCACGACATGAGGAACCAAATCTCCTAGCAGCGTGTAACCAACGCGCTATACCGCTCGACCATCTAGGCAAGTCAAAAACCTTGCTTTCGATAACGATGGAATTCTCGCCACGCTGTCGGTGTCCCGTGTCAAGGATCACAACCCCCCTCGACAAGCAAAAGATCGTTTCCCTGGTGTTCAAAAAGGCGTAGGCTCATTGGGGGCCTTCAGGGAAACTCAAACACTTACAACCAAACATGTTTCAATAAGTTAACCGCTGTAAAATGGCTGAAATATTGCCAAAACGGCATAAAATCAATAAAAGTTACAACATTCTGAGCTATTTGCCAAATACAAATATATTGATAAGTATCATGCAAAGAGTTAGCTGCAGAACTGTAGCTCTCTGAAAAAATATTTTGACATAACAGTTATGTTAAAATATTTTTTCAGAGAGCTACAGTTCTGCAGCTAGCAAAGAGTGCACAACACACACAGACACATTTTGCAAATAATCAAAACAATTTTATGTATTATTTTGAATGATATCATGGTTATTGTAATGATCAAAGGAATACCGTGGTAATTATTCTGCGATATGCCTTCATACGCAATAACTGATTATGAGAAAATCCGAGATCGATACACATGTAACAAACATGGAAATGCTCAGATAAGCATGAGTAGCTTTCTTGAACTGAGTATTCGAAGCAGTTGACATATAACTCAAAATTTGATAAGGCTCATAGATATTTTTCTGTTTAAAAAATTAATAACTGCATAACTGGCAATATTGTGTCCAAGTGAAATCAAAAACGTCTTCAACAAACTTGCACGAGCATTTCATGCCATGGGAAATGCGTTTCTCATCACAGTTTATGCTTTTGCTACCATTGCACGATTTTCACTCAGGCATCGGTGTCTGTTTCTTTCTAAAATTTCAAACTCACTTGAGTGTTTACACTACGTTTATCAACACAATGCCCCCTCAACGTGTAAGGCGTAGCCTGACGACAGAACAATTGGGCAGATGTATTGGAATGCTTGACGCTGGCTATTCACAACGTGACGTTGCAAATGCACTAAACGTCAGCCAGAGTGTTGTAAACAGGGCCTGGAACCGACAGCAAACTTTTGGTACAGCAGCACACCGACATGGGGGGGATGGGGTGGTCGTCAGAGGTCGACAACCCAACGCCAAGACCATTTTGTGGCTCTTCAGGCACGACGCCATCCCTTCTGGACAGCAACCAACTTACGTAACGACCTCCTGAACGCCTCGGGGGTGAATGTGTCCACTCAGACGATACGGAATTGGCTTCACAATGCAGGTCTCAACTCGAGAAGGGCATGTGTTTGAGTCCCTCTGACTGTTCGACACCGGCGGGAGCGATTGGACTGGGCTGAAGATCATGTCACTTGGACACAGAACGATTGGGTTCAAGTTCTGTTCACCGATGAGTCCAGGTATTGTTTGGACTTTACAGACAGGAGACACCGAGTGTGGCGACGACAACGTGAACGTTTCCATGATGCCAACATCAGTGAACATGACCGTTATGGTGGTGGTTCCATCATGGTCTGGGGTGGAACCAGCAGGGATGGAAGAACATATCTTTATGTCCTGGAGAGAGGAACAATGACGGGGGTGTGGTACCGGGATGAGATCCTCGATGTTTACGTCAGACCCTACGCTGGTGCTGTTGGTCCTGACTTCATCCTGATGGATGATAACTCCCGTCCTCATCGCGGCAGGGTGGTGGAGTAGTACCTTCAGCAGGAGACAATTGTCCGTATAGACTGACCAGCGCGCTCGCCGGACTTGAACCCGATTGAGCATGTATGGAACATGCTGCAGGTTGCCCTTTCACGCCGTAGAGCACAACCCACGACTTTGGCAGAGCTCGGAAACGCCCTCGTGGAAGAGTGGAACAACGTTCCCATTGGAAACATTCGGGTGCTTATTGACAGCATAGCATGGCTCGACGTTGTCAAGCCGTCATTGGTGCAAGGGGAGGCCATACCCGGTATTGACACTTCATCGACTAAGTGTAATGATGGACTATCCCCCAAAACTGTGTAATTCTTTCTCTGGTTTGTTGTTAACTTTTTGTAACTTTGGGTGTTGTTATCAGATTTCAAGCATTCCGTATTGATAAAAGTTCATGCCGTTCATAAATTTTCATTCATAACCTGAGTAAACACGTTTTTGAGTCAAATTTATGTCTTTTGTTATGTTAATGGTAAATTACACACATATAACCTAGTGATCCTTATCAAATTTTGAGTAGTATATTTCGGTAACACCCAACTAAATAAAAACATTTTTCAAAATAGATCTAGTATACCCTACCATCTACCATACATGTAGACCGTAAACGCCTAAACCGATTCGTAAACTGCTATGACGTCACGAAGTGACCTAATAGGTATCTGTATAGGGAAACGATTGGCTGATTGTTTCTGAGCTGTAATAAAGTATAAATGATGTTCTTGTTTTCATGGACATTGCAAAATAACCTGCCTCGGATTTTATATTCAAAACAACATTTCTCGACCTCGGAGGCTACCCTGCAAAATCCACGAAAACGCATACTTTATCCCCTCCCCCCAAACTTTGTGGACATATTGATATAAATTATCATGTATCAGTATGCCTGGGTTACGGCATTTGTAGTCATTATTATGACACCTCTGTGCATTCTGCCAGTATCCACCTCTGTACACAAACAGTTGTATTGGTTTCACCCTTTCCATCCATCCATCTATTATTGGGACAATTAATTGTTTTCACCTAAGAAAGAGTAGATTCTGGTTGATGACGGAAGAGATATACTATGTTACTCCAATTTGCATTTCCTCCTTATTACAACATAAATATTGATAAAAATCGAGGTCAATGGAATTTACTGTAGCCTGTAACTTGCATTCTGATGAAACATGAATAATATTGAAATTCTTCGGCTATTCAATATCAAATATATCCCAGTATGGATGGTGGCCGCGGGGTATTAGTTCTGTTAGGACATGTTTACTTTGATATAGGATGGAATCCTGTGTAACACTATTCTATAGACTCAGTTTTAAAGCCTCATTACACACATTACCAAGCTTTTCACACTAACTTTGTGTAAATCTTATAGATCCAGGGGTTTTAAAAGTCGCGTATGAAGTCAGCATTTCGCTAATTTTATGGTCGTTATAATGATCTAATTTATCACTGGATGGAATGTTGTCTGACGTGTTTCATACCAATGATTAGGCCGTTCTTTATATACTGATTTTGACTACTAATTACTCCGTTTACCTGGTGAAGATAGAGGACCTACGCCGGATGTGACCGGTCAATAAGGGATACTTACCCCTCTTAGGCACATGGTACCGCCTCTGGTGTTACTAGGGGTCCGTATTTGTCCTGTTCTCAAATTTGTATTCTTTATAGGATTTATGAGACAGGTCACTGTTCATTATCTTCACCTTTTCTATTCATGTAACATTCCATATGTATTTAGGTTTGCTAACAAAAGATTATGGTGAATGTCTTACATTGTATAGTCCAAGGTATTTTTTTTTTTGCAATTTTCAAACTTTTGTTAGAGGTACGCTCTAACACCTATGGAAATGCAGACAATAAAGCATCAAAATAAAATAAAATTATCTAACGATGTATGACTTTCAAAAACACTTACTATTGTAGGTAATTCATTTACCGGTCTGAATGTACTCTTTTCTTAACTGCTTTCCTTTTCGGGTACGGGGACTCAATCGACGTTTTTAATCAAAGTGAAAAAAAAAAAAAAATATCAGAATCTTTTTTCTTGATAATTCATTTGAAAAGGAGGACATCGAACAGCGCTTTCGAAAATATGATTGTGTTCTACTCAATAATCTTTGGAAAATACACGCATATTTCTCACTCATTAACACAAGATCCTTCCGCAAAATGTCTTTGAACACGATACAGTTACATGTAAATGCACAATGTATTTTATGCTCTCCATTTTTATAAGAATATAAAATACTATTCGAAGAAACAGGTTTTCTCATGTCCCGCAGCTTTGTTATTTTTCTTGGCAATTAACAATAGAATACATATTGTTGGTTGAAAATTGTCATTTATTAATGGCGATTGAAGAAGTTGACAACTTATTTACAACCCCTATAATAGGGAGATCCCCGAGCATCAAAACTACAACTCAGACAACCTAAACAAGAATGACATTGGGATATCCCTAATTTTTATAAATCTTGATAAATACACACATAATAAAATTAAAATTGTAACTTTTAGAAAAAATATTCTAGAATAATCAGGGAACTGTATAAATCCTATAACGTCGATGACGTCGTTCCGAAAAAGCGACCGTCAGAGGACAGCGTCAGAGTAAACAATGCAGAATTGTAGCGCTATTTTCTCAAAATCAGCAACAAGTAAATAGTATATATTCTATATGACTTAAAAAACACCTTTCTACCGACAAAATATGGTTAATTTTTGAAGCGCCGACGATTTTGGCCAATAACGTTCAGGAAAAGAACACGAAAATTGGTTTCTGTATCTTTGTTTCGTTTAATCCTACCCATAGTGGGGAAATATGTATTAATTCCATAGAATATATTACATGATTCACACTTTGAGCGATCTTTGGGGTTTAAACCGCATCATTAGGTCCGCTCAAAGTCCACACTTCCTGGTTGGGTGCCCATGTCATCGGGATCATAATTATCAAATTAACAATTATCTATTATTATCAAATTAACAATTATCTATAATTATCAAATTAATAATTATCAGTGAATTACGTAAACTGTAGACCAGGGCGGTTTGATCTACATGTTTTCACTTATCTAACAGAATAGTTATAAAACATGGAATATTTAAACACACACATCAATTCCCGCTACAATTATGTTCAAAGTGTGTTTAGGAGTATTTGGAGTCTAAGAAATCCTTACCTGAAATTCATTTTGGATACATGTATTTTTTACCATCTGACATAAAAGGTTGATATTAAAAGGAAAAGTGCTTATTAAAAAAGAATGTTTCAGAACAACAAGAATATATATATATATATAATTTTTTACTCATGAAATTAAAAACATGGATTTGTTTTTGTTTTCAGTTGTATGTATGTAGATAGCATATGTATGTAACATACCTTCATATACTAATTTAAATTGTATCTGTATAATACTGTTGTCTGTATATATGTTTTTAGGACCACAATGTAAACTAGGTTTTTAAACTATTGTGCTATCCTGTATAAATAAAGGACATTCTATAAGGAAATGCTATGATGAAAACCCCCGAACGTAAAAAAAAATGCAAAAGAAACAATCATCAACGTCAACGACCTAACATGGATTTAGTTCAACACACAATATATCTGTATAATACTGCTGTTTGTAAATATGTTTTCAGGACCACAATGTAAACTAGTTTTTATATAATTTTCATTTTTGATACAAAATATGAAATGTTATCATGTGTAAATTCAAAATTAAACAGTGCTGTAATAATGTATAAGTAGTACAGCTGAAAAGTTATTTGTGTTTTTCCCCTCATTTTCTCACTGTTTTGTAAGTTGATATTTCCGTCTTCATACAAGGCCCTAATTGGAAACAAACCTGGACTTTATGGGTTATCCGGGTACCACGAGTTCATTATTTTATAATTATATTCACATATCATAAAATGTCTTTCAAACATATCTTTAATTTTTTTTGGTCATGTATGATGGCATAATGATATCAAATAAACATAATAATTATCGAGATCAAGAATTTTTAAATAGTCGTAAGCACTTCTCCGCCTGTCGTCCCCTTACGTCACATTAAAAAATAAAATGATTATGAAATAAGCCTATAAATAGTGAAATTATCAGTGATATCTTCGTTGTATATCGAATTTAACAATTAGTATTGCTACGACGATGAACGATTGTGTATACACTGTACCAATCGTAACTTTTCGGGCAATTCTGGCAAGCGGAAAAACAACTTTAAATTGCAATAACTTCCCATTTTTGTACCAAATTCAATTCGACTTAAAAAAATTATACTGATTGTCATTTTTATAATAAATATTGGCTACAGAGATGAGATATACCCATAGTAAGTTTAAAACATGTTAAAATTACTAATTATTGACTTGTTATTAAGTACTGATTATTAACTTACAAAGTAGTTAGAACATCCATTTTGTCCAAATTTATTACATCCGGTGAACGTACATTTTAATGTATTCAAGGCGTTTTCCCCGAGCTTGCCGGAAACACCCGAGAGGTTGCGATGGGTGTGTCGTTTTCAGTACAAAGATACTTCATTAGCGAAGAAGTACGTGTTAGAACAACGGGTATGGATGATTACCACGGATAGTTCTGTTGATCATTGGGAATTCTGAAAGAAAACACCTTGTTCCTGCGCCTTGTCTAAAAAATACACTAATAAGGCGATCCACTTCGAAAACATACATGTAGCTTAGAATGTTTCAACGATCAATATGATTAGGATTCAATTTCAATAAAAGCGCGCGAAGTAAATCATTGCTAGCGAAGAATTAACAGATACTATAGGTTAACCAGTATAATACTCCTGGCTAGGACGCTGTCGTCAGCGACTGTAAACAGCCTTCTTAAAAATGTTTATTTCCAATAAAATATAAGCTCTATCATAGACAATTCAAACTTGTAGAAATTCTTAAGTAATAATCAATAGAATAATTATGTATATAAATATTCATACATGTATATACCATCATTCATAATCCTGGTGCTGTGTACGTGTATTGTAGATGAGTGGTTTAAATTTTTGTCGTTAATTTTTTTTAGGACGTCCAATTTCGATAAGCAGCTTGTACATACTCTAATTGTACATGGCTCAAACTTCCATAAATCATGCCTTTTGATGCCCACAACGGCTAATAATTCGGATGCTTCATTTTGTCTCCTGATCATGTTTTTTTTGTTGGTCACAGCAGGTAACTATGTTCAACATAAACTATTTAGTATACGGTTTAAAGGATTCTGGGATGCTCAGTGCCATCATTTTCCAAATGAGTGATGATGTTAAAAGTTTTTCACGTCAGGTATGTTGGTATACTTTCATGTAAAATACTCGTATATGATTGTCCGAGAAACGTTTAAAAAAGTCATAATGATCCCCTGTGGAAATAAAAGCCACAACCTCCAATGTGATAGTATCTAGCAACAGAAAACATTACTTGACAACGGATGATAGTGTAAAAAAGTATCACATGCGTCAAATTGATACGCGTACCGTTTTGCCGTGTAATTTCGGAAAATGTCGTTTGAGCGTTTCAATTGGATGGGGTCCGCAGAGCGTAATAGCGACATTTTAAATGAAATTGATTAAAGACACAATCGATAATCGGCAGCTGGACAGGTTCATTGGTACCCACGTGTAACTATTGCAGGAAGCAGCTTTTCGAATTTGTTAATTTTGAATTAATTTCACCATGTTGAAGTTTTCTTGTTACCTGCTTATTACAAAATCTAGCTAAAAGACAAACTGTTGGATTTCTGCGCCTTAATTTCTTACATATTTCTATATATGACATACGGTATAATAAAACAAATGATGTATGTTGCTGAGGATACATGTAACACTGAAAAGTTTTACCCCGAGAAAATCATTGTATGTCAACTAATGCACAACAAAAATTAAAAGCCGTTTGGGGTTCATTTCTATCCATCACGATTTTAATCAAGACGTACACAGTACCATTCATCATCTCGTGTCAATACTTCGTTGTAAGCTTTCCTGTGTGCTATACATATAAAATGAGGGGTGATAGAGAGGATGTAGGAGATGGTTTCAGAGACGGAACAATAGACTCATTGTGTACTCTAGCTAGGATTTACTCAAGAATCGCCAACTTCTAATTAGCATCATTTAATTAATTTACTATATCCTTTGATTTAATTTATAATAATTTTATTCACAAAAAGTGAAAGGGAATGGGTAGCAGGCTACTATATGCTTTCCTACTTGCATCGTCAGATACCCACGATTGATCTCGTCTAGACCAGCCGTGGGTCTCCAACGATGTCCTACAAGCCTCATCGTCAGAATGGCAATTTATGTTCCGTTAGCCTCAGCTTTACCTTGCCAAGTAGACTAGGCTTGTTTTTGGCATGACAGGCAGAACCAGTAACACAGTGTTGAATTGAAAAAATGTCATTTATTAATAAAGTGACGAAAATGAAACTTGACAAAATGGCAATTTACGTTTGCAAAAGAAGAAAAACAAAGAAGCGGATAAACATTTCCTTTTGCCCCTGCACAATTACTCAAGTTTGATCGCACAAAATCATATGTGAAATCTGGCCATAAGCAGTTTGCAATTTTATAATTTGGTTAATCTAAATCTAAATGGATGGAATATTCTTGCAGCAATAATGCTGCGAATTAGATGAAGGTACTTTAACAACTAGTCCTTCAAGAAAAGTTTCGCATGGGTGTTGAATTACAGGCAATTGCATTTGGTTCATTTCAATTAGAGTTTTTGTCATATTCGATTCACATGAAAACAAGTTTTTCTTACAGAGAAAAAAAAACCTCTTAAAAATAGCGAAAGTGTTTTTATTGTCACAATATCATGTTGCAAGAATTAAACAGTCATTTTGGACTTTTTTTTACGACTGCAGTTTCCTAAAACGACCTTGGTAAGTTCCTTGCTTTTTTTGTTTGTTATCAAAGCACGCATATTATTCTTGAATATGGGGAGTGATTTTTCTTTTTATCAGCTTTATTAGACAATTTGACGACCTGTTGTGATAGAAGTAAGGTCATGCCTGCATTCAGCCTGCGTCTTATTTATTTTAATATCACAATTCATGACTTACTTTATCTAAATCCATGACCGCTGTCGCCGATCGTAATTAATTTAAAAAGAAAACTTTAAATAAACTAGGATTTATTACTCTTTCAAATATATATTCCATTCATTAAAACCAAATTCATGGCAACCATAAATGGTAAATATAATTTTACCCATTCCCGTACCTGAAAACCTCAACCATATGTTCAATAAGCGCTTAATATGTAGATACTCATGGAGTTTCACACCGCTTTTGATCGTATTGGTTTTTTTTTATGTGATCCTCATATCAGTAGTAATATACACATTACACTGCGTTCACGTACACTATGAGAGAGTTCCAGACTTTGCCCTTTAAACTAGCGGGTGTGACGTAGGCGTTGAGCAGATGTTTTAGGTGTCTTCGTGTCTTTTGACATGACAAAAGACGATGAGGTTGTTTTGAGTCTTTTGAAGATTGATAATAGTAAAGATTAGACCACATGAGACTTTGAGGAAAACTTGATACTTCCGGACAAAAATATTATCTAACCCATTTTTATCCTTAATGTTCATACAGCTCAGGGAAGAGTAGATACGATATTCACAAGAAAATAATACAGTTTTCCACTTCAAAGAAATATCCATGTTCTAGAACATTCACTGAAAAACAAAATACGGAAAGTCCGCACAAAGGAAATAGTAATAAATTCAAATATCAAAAGTTATCTGCCATGGACACTAAACAAAGTCACAATCTCGCATTGTTCACAGACAAAACTATCTACACAGTTTGGCAGAAAAGTTCCAGATGAAGTAATATTTTATCTACCTATTTATGTATATATCTACTTACCTACCTACCTTTCTATCGCTCTCTCTATACTTTTTTTTTTTCATGAAGGGCAAGCATCTACCACAGAGCATCATCAAATGTGCATTTCAAAAAGAAAATACGATAAACTCGTTCTGGAGGGACTGTATAGCTGCAATAATGTAGCCATCTCCCATTTCTTTTTATTCTGACATTTTCGGGAGAAGGCTATACATTTCCATAGGATCTTCGTAATGGCGTAAAATATTTTTATGAATAACCTATAAGAAGCTCCGTGTATTTGTCTCTAATGATATTTACACTAAAAAGAGTACCAACTTTGCGCTTGGGCATGTCAAATAAAGGTGTTTTTCATTAAATATCATATACAACATGCAAAATTCTTCATATGCTCTGCCATGCTTATTATCGCGAGATCTCTTAAGTGGATCTACCAATATTCAATACGAAAATGTAGTTTTTGGACTCGAGCCACTCAGACAAAGAAAGGAAAACCAGAAAAAAATAACATTCTGCTGTTTGTTTTTTAACTTGACATCAAGACGAAATAGTTTTTTCTCCATACTCGTACATTGATGTAAACATTACCTTATATGGGCATACACTGTATATAAATAACTTGACAATTAGACAATTTAATTTATCTGTAGAATGTCAATTGATCTATTTGATAAAGTGGTTGTACCTGTTTTACTTTATGGATGTGAAATTTGGGGTTATGAAAATCTAGATATAATTGAACGTGTACATTTAAATTTTTTGAAAACTATTTTTAATTTGAAAGGCTCAACTCCTACATGTAATTATATGATATATGGAGAACTTGGGCGTTTTCCAATGTATATCAAGGTTTATTCAAGAATGATTACATACTGGGCAAAATTGTTATACTCAGAAAATATAATTGTTTATAGATATTTTTGTACCCATTATGATGAAGTTGGATATAAAAACTCTTGAATTGACTGTGTTCAATTTTTTTTAAACATGTGTGGACTTTCAAATATTTGGAATGAGCAAGGTTATTGCGTAAATGTTAAATGGTTATCTACAATAGTTAATCTGATTTTGAAAGATCAATTTATTCAGAAGTGATCTTCTGATGTTGATGACTCTTTTAAGGGCCAGGTTTCTAAACTTTTCAAACATTGTTTTGGTTAGAGAAATATGTACTTACGTTGTCTGTAAAATTAAGAAAATTATTTCTGAAATTTCGCACTTCAATTCACCGTTTACCCATAGAGACAGGAGGATGGTATGGTATTCCCCTGAATGAAAGACTATGTACATTTTGTAATAAAGGAGAAATAGGAGATGAATTCCATTTTATTTTAGTGTCCAACTTTTTCACAATTAAGGAAAAAATACACAGAGAAAGTTGTCTATGAAAGACCAAATGTTCAGAAGTTTTATAATCTATTGTCAACTCAAGATATGAAAATATTAAGAAATCTCTGTGTTTTTATTTCTCATATTTTTGAGATTGTCTGTTGTTCTTCGTAATTGTTCTTCTGCTACCTCTTAAACGTATTACTATTAT
The DNA here is from genome assembly GCF_947568905.1 of Ostrea edulis. Lineage (NCBI taxonomy): Eukaryota > Metazoa > Mollusca > Bivalvia > Ostreida > Ostreidae > Ostrea > Ostrea edulis. The sequence goes on from NC_079169.1 coordinate 8,518,413, forward strand.
GTTTATTTATACATACAGTGTATATTATGTTCCCCTCTGGTATCTAAGAAAGTGGTATTGTTCCATATTTGAACCTCTGACGATTTTTCTTGCATGTATTATATTTAGTTAATTTTCTGATGTAAGCCCAACCAATCATTGCTATGTAAGATTATGCAATATAAAATTTTAGTTTCTAGCCATGTTAGTTTTATCAAATGATAAGTTCACACAATGGTATTCTTCCTTTCATATGTAATGTACAATAAAACAAGTTAACAGAATTGTTTCCCCCCATTCTCTGGGTAAAATTGTGGATATATAAAGTTTTTATGTATATGGAACCTTGATTCATGATATACTATATATAACATTTGAAATGAATTTGTCTGGGGGACATTGTTTGAAACAAGCATCTCATTTTCAAATGGCAGGTGATTTTTATTTGACAGCAAAATACAATACATAATGTTAATATACATGTGTCTTAATCATAAAAAACGGAAAACCTAGTGGCAAGAGTTTAATGGGTTTGATAGATTTACTTTGGACAGTAAATAGCTGAAATTGCGATTGACACACACACACACACACACACACACACACACACACACACACACACACACACACACAGAGAGAGAGAGAGAGAGAGAGAGAGAGAGAGAGAGAGAGGCGCATTTTAATATTGAAAATTCTTAATGCATGTAACCCAACCTTTAAATAGGTACAAGTATCACCGGTTACAAAGTGAAGTGTACTGTATTACGTATTGAACTAATAAGGCATATACGCGTGCCCAGTAAATTCTATATTGAGGGAGAGGTTTACTCTCGTTCCACATACAATTAATTGACCACGTCTATACCGTATTAGTTCAAATGAACACCCTGTGTAATAAATTAATCTCACCGACTGTGATGGCATTTTATTCTTTAAGGTATTATTACATATATGTTCGTGTCTAGAGAATGTTTGAATTAGTTAATTTTCCACTGATTAAAAAACAAGAGGCCCACAGGCCTTATCGGTCACCTGAATACTAATGGAAAAAGTATCACTACTTCCATGGGCCATGGAATCTAGAAAAAAATTCCTGTTCTGAATATCTAAGCTAAATTCTAATGTTCAGCAACAGTATAAAACAAGATGTGTTTCTTAAAACTTCACTGCCTTCAAAAATGCATACACTGATGAAAGGCTTTAAATAATAGGTGTATTAACATTAAAAGATATGACTAATTTGGACTCATCCTAAAGTCATAACCCTGGGTTTTGATTAAAATTCACCATTTTTTTGTACACCCTTTTCTGCTATTCCTAAGTATGCATTTAGATTTTATACAGTATATACATGTAGCACTAAAGAAGATGTTATTTAAGTGTTTTGCACATAAACACTATATAACAAGTTTGGCCCCACCCTGGGGTCAGAACCCCTACTCCGGGGATCATGAAATTTACAATTTTGGTAGAGGCCTTCCTGCTCTCCATCACCATACATTTAGTTTTTGTTACACGTGTGCGGTTCTTGAGAAGAAGGTTTTTGAAAATTGGTCAATTTTGGGCAGTTTTTGCCCCGCCCCTAAGGCCCCAGGGGTGCAGGAATCCTGATTACAATTTATGTTCCTCTTGTCCCAATGATGCTTCATACTAAATATGAAAAGAATTGGAATGATAGTTATCAAGAAGTTAAAAATGTTCAATTGTTAATGCACGGTGGACGATGACGGACGACAACCAATTGCAATAGCTCAGGTGACCTAAAAATTCTAGAACAGGAAGGAAAACGATTCCCGATATATATACTTTACACTTCCTGCTAAAAGAAAAAAAAATGTTTTTCGCGGAAAGCTTAAATTATTTAAATACTAATTACACACATATGACGTCACATACGGGTGGCGTAAAACACTGTTTGACTTGCACGATTTTTTCTGTGATCATTTGCTTCAGCTATATCAGTCATAACTACTCGACTATTTCCCTAACCGCAAATAAGAATAGTTGATGCAATCTTTGCGCCGATCTACGTCCGAGTCTTCTAACCGGTTACGGAAAAGACAAGCGCGTGATCCGATTGCATCCGTATAGCTGAGGTGACCGCCATTTTGAAACCAATGTCAACATGAAAAAACATGAATTTTATTTGCTTACCCTGCATAAAGTTTAATGGCAGTATATATGTGACCGATGTAAACTTGATTGAAGCAATCAAATGGCTATGTGTTTGTTTTGTTTATTAAAACATAAGCCGAAATTCTACATAAATGCTGCTAGTCTACAGATTTCTATACATATATATCAAATGCAGTTTTATTTAAACGGAATGTTTTCCATTATTTATGCATGTCAATGTAAAAATGTTTATTCATATTTAATTAGTTTTAGTGCTATAAATTGAAAATAAACATGTTAGTAAATTATTTTGTTTTATTTCCAATAGTGAAATAATAGTCCTTGAACACCATATTATATGGTTTGTGGTATGTCAATGAAATATCTAATACAAATTGAGCTGAAATGTCTTTAAATGCTAAATTCTCAGTATACCGGCCACCCCTCTAAACCGGCCGTTTTTTTTTCCGGTCCGACAGCTGGCCGCTTTAGAGAAGTTTCACTGTATATATATATATATATATATATTATATATATATGGTAGTGAAACCTATTTTATCGTCATGTTTAAGGTAGTTCCACCCTTCTGGAATTATAGGTTCAATCTCATATTTGATTGTTAATTCTTCAAATAATATATCTTAGTAAGAAATAAAACTGGTAAAATAAGTATGTTGCAGTATTAATAATTGTTTTTATCAATTAGCACAATATACATGTACCTGTTATCAACGTCAGAAAATTGCAATTTTCTTTAAACAGCATTATCGAAATTTCACAAAAACAGGTTGTAACGATATAATAGTATTTATAACAATGTCATGAAACTGCTTCTTAAAAAAATATATACAAAATGTTGGTGAAAAATAAAGGAAATCCATCGCATAATGGACTTGACAAATAATTTAATGAAAACAGAGTTATTACCCTTGGATTGAATGTTTTGAAAGATATAATTGATTATTCATATATAACTTAGACGTTTGAAATATTTTATGGTTAACAAGATTTTTTACAATAACTATTGAAAAAGACTCCAACAAAATTTGTGTTCCATTGACTTTGCAAAATCTTATGACGTCACAAGAGGGTGGAAATACCTTACATGATTATATATTTTTTTCATGGATAATTCATCAAAAAATTAAGAAATCGAAATTTACATTAAACGTAACAGTTTCTATTTTTGATATTTCATTAAACATAGATATGTATGTATATCGTGTTCTATTAATAAAGATTCTTCTATCTACATGTAGAAAAACGAGCTTTGATTGGTTAAAAAAAAACCCACTTGTATAGTTTTGCATATTCTTAGTTATTACATATGTATATTAACTTCAATTTAATATTATTCTATGTATCTATTTTATTGGGTTTTTTTAATAGTTTGTTTTACACGTAAAGCGCTTTAATGTAATTGTGTTGATTATATAAATCGCTAAATAACCTGGTGTAATTAACAATGAATACACTATGATAGTTACCAGACTTATACTGGTAAGTTTTTGCTTTAATTTCTCATTATAAACCGCGAAGCGATTTATTAGCAAAGAGCTGTTATACGGGTATAAATTGGGTAGCTATTAAATTCATTGCTTGCAATTTAGGTTTCTGTCATTGCGTGCAGGAAAGACAATTTAACCCAAAAATAAAAGACAATAAAATGTATAGAATATGAAGGTAACGCAAGCCGATTGATAGGTTGTTAATGCCATGATAATAATGTAGAGTATACAATATAAATGTTTTGTTTGTGTATTGGCATTTGTATCATAAATGCTCTTTACAACACACTTTGGACTATTGTTATAATCTTTGGGCAAAAATACCTATCAATGTAGAAGCATAGAACGCGTGTTCGGATATGGTAATAATAGAAGGATGATTTGAATAAGTAAAATCACTTATATTTGTTGAATTGGATTAAATTTTATAATATATTATTGACAAAACATCAAAAATATTAGGCACAGGTTAAAAAAATACAAATAACCCTCTCCCAATACTATGATTCATAAAACGGTCGTGCAACAATTACAAAGAAAAGCTATAAATAAATATAATTTGTGTTTACGGAGTATAGAGATAACATCACTATGCTGTAATATTATACAGTCTTTGATTGGGTTCGTAGGCATCAGCTGGTTTGTTTGACCCAGGAACGGCTTCGGACAACAGATCCGTTCTGGGGTCAAACAAAACAGCTGTTGTCCGAGGACACTATCTATAACTGTTAAGTTGTGCACCTTCATTTCCGGTTGTTTAACTAGGTGCACATGGTTTGTTGACTTCGAACTTTTAACAAAACGATTTAATTGCGTACGTTTATCAACGTATCCAATAGTTTAACAGAAAACATATCCAATATCCGAATTAATAATCAATAATTCCATTTTTCGTGTTTCTGCTCTGCGTTTCATCTAATAAATACTGGATTTCATCATCAGTGAAGCTTGCCATTACGTAAACAAAGCAGTAGAACAAGAATCACGTGGCTTGTGTAACCAAAAGAAATAGGACAGACAATTGCCCGGTCAACAATTCGTAAACTGTTGACCGGTCACTAGACCACGATTGTGAGAGTTGGATTAGCAGTTAGAATGTTGATTCTAAATCGTATTAGTATTATATAGGAAAAAACTCAAGGTGTATTACAACCTGTATGCTGCTATACTTAAAACAAAATAAAAGTTTTTAAAATTTTGTCGAGTCAAATCTATGAGAGAAATATTGATTTGCGAGGATTTTATTTCGTGGTTTTAAAATAGATTAAATAGACTGTTTATTGGATTCGAATTTCGTAAAGTATAAGATAAGAATTATGTAAAAATGCACGATTTTCTCTCCATCTTTCTTCATTATCTCCAAAACATATCCTCGTGATCGACTACTGAAATGTTAAGAAAAAAGATATGGAAAACTTTATGCAATAAAAGATTGCGATAACAAAGACGTGGTGACGTCAATACACGCATTTTATGTATGAACAAATCCACCTCTATTTGTTCGCCATTATTATTCGAATACTGCTCCCATTAAAAGTCTGCATTACACAGTAGGCGAACCAAAAGATGAACAAACAATAAAAAAAGATACATTATATCCAAGAAAAAAAATTATGGTTGCAAGTTCATCTCTAAAGTATATCGTTAATAGTCGAAGTGTTACTCATTTGTGTTTTAAATATTCTACATTTTGTTATTAATGATTCTAATAATGGACGGTAAATTAGTTTGTTAATAATTATTGTTTTTGTCATTAATGGTCAGGATTTTGAACACTAATTCAACTTTATCTTTATTAGTGGATATGGTATCATTAATGGTTTTTGATTCATTAATAGTCACTAAAGTGCGGTGGCTGGTTTAGGACAGGTGGAGGAGATATACTTTTCTTTTAAAATTCGTTCCCACGTTCGATCTCTGAGGATACTGTTGTGTAATAAATAATTGAGACTGGAGACTAGATTTGCTAGACGTTCTATGCTTGGTGTTACATTATAAAGATGACGTACATGTAACTCTTGTTGTGCTGTAAAGATTATGTAACTGTGTCTTTCATAAAGGCTCTGGAAACTTCATATTTCAGTATATACACACTGTAAATTCTGTGATATTAAGCACTTCTTAGACTGGTGATTAAGCATTTGTAACTAGATTAGGAATCACTAAGCTAATTGTGGGGATTACAGGAATTACTTTGATTGGTTGTGACAGTTTTGTGTGTGAATTCAGCGTGACATTTAAGCAGCATCGGGCACTGAATTATTGTATACATATCGTAAGTTAGTAATTTGTTATCGTTATATTTTTTCTTTCGATAATTATAAATAAATCTTGTTAATCTTTGAATTGTCTTTGTGATTGACTTTTGCTGATGAAAACGGAATTCTGACCCATAACTATACTGACGCACAGTCGCTTTGAGCCACGTGTATTTACATGTACAATCATTAAAATGAACTTTGTTTCATCACTATGACACAGTTGTTTGGATTTTGTTTGTTTGTTTATCAGCGATGGAAAAACAACAATAAAACCTGCAAGTGTATACAATGCGAGGTCCCATAACGTGTTTGGCAGGAACCAGTTTTCTCAAACTCAGAAGCCTCGTGATTCTTGAAAATAAAAAAATAAAAAAGTAAAAAGAACTCGAGTTTCAATTAAAAAAAAATACGGGACTTTCACAGGCTATGGAACCTTAATTATTTCTCCCCGTTTTAATTTTACTCATAAATCATGGAACTCTACTTCCTTGTACGAGTTCAATGCCCAAGTATATTAACGGTATCGGACTTTTTTGTCATTTGTTTTTCTGATGTCTTTGGTATTCATTTCTTGATGAATGCAGATCAGACGACCGTGCACCTGTGTATCCTGCACGCTCGCAGTTTTGTTTTCAATGCGGCCACATGTGTTTTACGACTATATTTTCATAGTCATAAATACTTTCTGTTTCAAGTCTGTGTTTATGATATAGGCCCTTTGTCTAAGAATTTAGTTTCTTTGATAAAATTCGACGTTAGCAAATGTGATCTATATGATTTTTTAATCAGAAGTGGTGAGACAATTATTACGCAATTTTCATTTGGTCAGTTTTATAGATAAAGAATTTCAAAAGCATTGTCTGTAATTTGCTGGGCCAAAGTAGACATGTTGTGGCTTCAGTTTTTTTAAATCGCAAAACTTTTCCAAATTCTACAATATTATTGGTAAATATAAGTTTCTATATATGAAATCACAAATGTTGCCTTAGACATACTTTCCCCCCAGCATTATCACGTGCCTATGGGGGCGTTAGTCGAACATCTTTTCACGAGCCGAAGAATGACGACATCTGACAAAATCCGCTGTCAAAATTTTCAATACATAACGCAAATGGCCTGAACCCTACACTTTCAAAAGGACATAGTTTGAGAATAGGGGCAGCCACATCACTTACTCCTCCTAGGCACCTGATCCCACCTCTGTTATGCCCAGGGGTCCGTGTTTGTCTGATCCCACCTCTGGTATATCCAGGGGTCCGTGTTTGTCTGATCCCATCTCTGCTATGTCCAGGGGTCCGTGTTTACCCTACTCCTCCTAGGCACCTGATGTCACCTCTGCTACATGTATATCCAGGGGTCCGTGTTTACCCTACTCCTCCTAGGCACCTGATGTCACCTCTGCTACATGTATATCCAGGGGTCCGTGTTTACCCTACTCCTCCTAGGCACCTGATGTCACCTCTGCTACATGTATATCCAGGGGTCCGTGTTTACCCTACTCCTCCTAGGCACCTGATGTCACCTCTGCTACATGTATATCCAGGGGTCCTTGTTTACCCTACTCCTCCTAGGCACCTGATGTCACCTCTGCTACATGTATATCCAGGGGTCCTTGTTTACCCTACTCCTCCTAGGCACCTGATGTCACCTCTGCTACATGTATATCCAGGGGTCCGTGTTTACCCTACTCCTCCTAGGCACCTGATGTCACCTCTGCTACATGTATATCCAGGGGTCCGTGTTTACCCTACTCCTCCTAGGCACCTGATGTCACCTCTGCTACATGTATATCCAGGGGTCCGTGTTTACCCTACTCCTCCTAGGCACCTGATGTCACCTCTGCTACATGTATATCCAGGGGTCCGTGTTTACCCTACTCCTCCTAGGCACCTGATGTCACCTCTGCTACATGTATATCCAGGGGTCCGTGTTTACCCTGCTCTTGATTGGAAATATCACTGTTCGTTATCTTCACTTTGTCATGCAGAATAATTCTGAAAATCGTTTTCAAAAGATGGATAGACCGAAGTCCGATGCGGTTGGTAGATAGTAGATACATATCTACAATCTAACTTCACAGCTGTTTATCAAAACCATAGGATCAGGCCAAGATCATATAATTTGTTTTACACAGATCAGAAGTGAACTGCTGTATAATGCCTTGTTCTGAACAATCAATACACGGGTCATTAGTCAACTGGCGTGGGTTGTTCCAGTCCTTTGTTATTACGTGAACAATTAACACACAGGTCAGAAGTCAACTGGTGTGTATGTTCTAGCTACTTGTTTTAAGAAACTCAGCACTAATCAGAAGCTTGAACCCCCCCCCCCCCGAATTCGCATTAAATTTCATTTCGCAGTAAAGTGAATGCGAAGTAAACTAATGCGTGTGAACGCGTTAGAGCAGTACAAGCTGTAACTGACGAAAAATAAAAGAACAAATATTCAACATGTTTGTGATTGAAAATACATAACTTCATAGAATCAAAGTGAATCTGAAGCAGTTAACTCGTCAATTCAGGAAAAATTGTCGATTCATCAATCATAGTAATCCCGTTAATATTCCGACGTGCAGTTACCGTGGAGGTCAACAGTTTGGAATTAGCGAAAGAGGGGCACTGAGCACGAAACAGATTTGTAAACAATTCAACATGCCAATTTTGTAGAAAATTCACTATCAAAATTTCATTTTGGGGGCACATTTGCGTAATTATTGCTTTCTTACACTTTTAGTTCTTCTTGTCAATCATGAAACCACAGGGTTTTGACACAATATGAGCAAATTGGTACACAAATCGTTTACCTGACTTCATAGGAACTCTGGAAAAAAAAGTCTAACTTCCGAGAATTAGGTCGCCGTCGTTAACTCTACACCATTTTCTTCATGCAATTTTCCTTCGTTACGTTGGATTGTATGCATCTGTCATCCGTTGCACTCCAATTTGGAATTACCGTTTTAATATTTGAATGAATGTTGATCGTCTGTTTCGGCAGATAAGATTCGTTTTCACCAGCTATTAGCCTCCAAGTTCAAACAAGTCAACCATATTGTGGTTGTTCAGTACTGAATGACTCAAGTTCAAAAGGTGCAAAACGATTGGACAATATTACTACTTTTGCTGCGGATCTTCACCGGAAATTTAAAGTTTCAATATGGTTGACTCATATCAACAGACGATCAACATTCAATCAAATATTTTGAGGGTAACCACAAGTAGCTATATTTTAAACGGTAATTCTAAGTTGGACTGCAACAGATGCATAAAATCCAATGTAATGAAGGACAATTGCATGGAGAAAATGGTGTAGGGTTAACAACGGCGACCTAATTCTCGGAAGTTGGACTTATTTTTTCAAAAGTTTGATGCAAGCAACCGAGAATTAATGGCTGCTTTGTTAGCTCCCTTCTCACTATTATACTATATATATACCAATTTGCTTATATTGTGTCAAAACCCTGTGCATGAAACGATGTAAAATCTTAAAACAAACGAAACGTGTAGTTACTCACGTCAGTTTCCGTCTTGTATATGACCTCGGCCTCAGCAACCCGATTATGTTCGGCAATCATCGTTCCCATGTCCGTGTATGAAAGGTGAAGATAACGAACAGTGATCAATCTCATAACTCCTATAAGCAATACAAAATAGAGAGTTGGGCAAACACGAACCCCTGGACACACCAGAGGTGGGAATAGGTGCCTAGGATGAGTAAGCATCCCCTGTTGACCGGTCACACCCGCCGTAAGCCCTATATCTTGATCAGGTAAATGGAGTTATTCGTAGTCAAAATCATTTGCCAAGAACGGTCTAACAATCGGAATGAAACACATCAGACAGCATTTGACCCAATGATAGGTTGTATTGGCAAACTAGATCGTTATAACGACCATAGAATTTGCGAAAATGCTGACTTTAAACGAGACAGGCCCTCTGAGTCCCCAGTCAGGTGATCTACGAACTGAGCTATCTGGCCAGCGGCAATCGGACCTGCCAGACCGCCATATTTTAAAAGCTATGATTGATTGAATATTGTTTAACGTCCCTCTCGAAAATATTTCACTTATAGGAGTCGTCACCATTGCCGGTGAAGGACTGCAAAATTTAGGCCTACAAATATATGTTCGGCGCTTATGGCCATTCAGCAGGGAGGGATCTTTATCGTGCCACACCTACTGAGACAAAGGACCTCGTTTTTTGCGGTCTCATTCGAAGGACCGCCCCATTTAGTCGCCTCTTTTGACAAACAGGGGTGTACTGAGGACCAATTCTAACCCTGATCCCCATATTAATTGTGATCAATAATAATTCGATATAGTACATACTTAAAAAGTGTTTTTAAAGATACACAGCTTTTATGTATATTTTTGTCCAAAAAAAAAAAAAAAAAACAACAAAAAAAAAACAAAAAAAAAAAACTCCAAACAACTGTGTTAGATGGCTGTGATAGGTGAGAGTGCAGATAATTCTACAATTTTCAGTCACTTGGAGCTATATTACAGAACTGTTTTATCATGAATTGGGGTAAGAAATCCAACTTAAAAGTCATCTAATGTTACACATTCTATGCATTTGCTTGTTGCGATGCCAAAACATTCTGTTTGTGTTGGGGGATATTCGGGTAATTTCGGAGAGACAGGTAATTTTGGACGGTTCTCAAAATATTTAAATAAAGATGTAAACGTCTATTGCGTATGCATTTCGGAAGCTAAACAGATTTCGGGGTTTTCCGTGTCATTTATATGACTTCCTGTATAACTAAAGTTAAAATTGATAACGGTGAAACCTGGCCATTCCGATCTAGATAGTATTGTTGGCGGTATTTTCGAAACTGAGTACACAAGTCAGTCAAGTTCGAAATTCGGATTATAGGTAAGTTTCTGATAAATTGCAGTTACATTATAATTCATTATGATTTAGTCTTCAAAAACATATAATTAATATTTGTATTTTCATTGACAATTGAATTTTTAATTCAAGAAAAATGGGTAAATAATATGTGTCCGAAATTAAGCGTCTTCAAAAATGGCGAACGTTTATTTTCGGACAGTTTCTAAAATATAAAATAGGATAGGTTTATTATATTTTAATAGGAATAATAATATTAAAATTAAAATTTGACATTCTATTTATTTTAGAATGCCTAGAAAGTCACGTAACAAAAGAGGCAAATATTCTATTCGCTATACTAAAGAAATCCTGGAAAAGGCCATTTATGCTATTAAAAGTGGACAAATGTCTTTAAGAAAGGCAGAGAAATCCGTAGGTATTTCAAGGTCTACCCTTCAAGATCATGTATCCGGGAAGTATGATCTAGATTCGAAAATGGGAAGAAAAACGGCCCTTCCTGAATCTGTTGAAAATAAAATGGCAGAAACACTAAAGCAGGCTTCAAAACAAGGTCTTGGCGTTACGAGGGCACAGACCGATGAATTATGTAAACGTTTGCGAGTTACATCCTTCAAAAATCCCCAACCATCAAAAGACTTGTGGAACGGGTTAAAAAAGCGACACAATCTTTCAATTCGTCGGGCCGAAAAGCTTGGGTCCTCTCGAGCTCGGATGATGAATCCGGTTGTTATTGACAACTATGTTTAAGAATTAGAGGTAATCATCAATGAGCTAAATCTCTGACAAACCACAATGTGTGTGGAATTGTGATGAAAAAGGAATGGAATGTTGTTAAAACCAGCACCAATAGAACCATGGCAGGCGTGAATGCTACCGGAATGAATATGCCTCCCATGTTCATCGTCAAGGGGAAGACGTCAGCTTCACTTCACGGATTCAATACCGAGGCAGCACCAACAGGCGGTCTTTAGTCATTTCAAGAGAATGGCTGGATGAATGACCAGATCGGAGAAAGGTGGTTCAAGGGTGTTTTCTTGAAAAATTGTGGCCCAGAGAGACCACAGCTTTTAATGTTAGATGGCCACTCTTCTCACGAGTCTTTAGCCATTTTGGAGTGTGCCATGGAGAACGAAATTCAATTTCTCTCTACCACCTCATATTCTTCAACCTTGTCTTTTGGCCATTTAGTACGTTCTACAATAAAGCATGTTCAAATTTCATGTATGAAAACGTCCTCAATGCTAAAAACAAATGGGAGTTTCCCTGGCCTAATCAAAATGGCATGGGATAGAGCATTCACGCCTGAAAATATTAAGAGCGGATTTGAGGCTTGCGGCATCTTTCCTTACAACAGGTCAATTATACCAGTTTCGGCTTTTGATCCGTCAATACCTACGGACGCCATACTTTCATCTTCCGTCACCATGACTACACCTTCCATCTTGCCTACCGTACATGTCCCCTCCACAGTGACTGGCGCCTTAACCCCTATTGCTGCCGCCCCAACCATGACCTCTATTGCTGCAGTTTCTGTTGCGTGGCCCACTGCTGACACTCCTGCCGTGAATCCTGTTGCTGACACTTCTGTCGTGAGTCTTATTGTTGCCATTTTGGCCGCGAGTCCCGTTGCTGCCACTTCTACCATGAGTCCCATTGCTCTGTGTCGAGTTAATGAGTGTCCAAGGCAATCCTCATTTCCCGAGCCTCAACTAAAATTCGAGTAAAAATTCTTAATTTATCTTTGCATATTTTGAGAGGTATACAGAACTTCGTGATGAACTTTTGTAGTAATGTAGATTGATTATGTTTAAATATATTACAACACAGAGTATAATTTATACCATTTTTTTTTTACTGTACCCTATATATTTAGGTTTCTTTCCTTTTACTATTCTAATTTAATAGTGGATTTGAACTCAAGCGACCCGACTGCCTGTGCTTGTATATCATATTAAATACTGTTGAGAATATTTCACTCATATGGAGACGTCACCATTACCGGTGAATGATGGCTGCAAAATTTAGGCCTATGCTCGGCGCTTATGGTCATTGAGCAGGGGGATCTTTATCGTACCACACCTGCTGTGACACATAACCTGTTTTCGGTCTCATCCGAAGGACCATGTATTGGATCCTAACAGGGGAAATTATTAAGTCTTTGAAAGAAAAATTTGTTGATTTATTGGTTTTGCTCGGTTCTACTATATCTACATGTAATACTGTCATATTGTATATAAAATATACTCATGTACACCAAGGTTGTAATAATTGGAAAACCTGTGTTTATTACTTATTGTTATATGGCACAACTCTACAATTTATTATTTCAACTTTGTCTATAGTTTATATGCATTTGATCTGTATCGACACTTATCATACATATAAAAGTGTGTTATTTTTTCTCCCAATACTCAATTCCAGCTTTTCTCTCTTATTCCTATTTCGTTTTGCATGTATTGTAATAATTAGTATACGACTTATTTTACTTAGAATTTCATTCACCTCTTGTAAGATATTTAGAGCGAAATTAATATAAGCCTTTTGGCTTGTTTCTCAATCTCTTTCATGTATAAGACATTGTTTGTAAACATTATCGAATTATTTACGAATAAATATTGTTTAAACTAAATGTTGTCAGACGTGTTTCATACCAATTATTAGACCGTTCATGGCACACTGATTTTGACTACTGATAACTCCGTTTACCTGATCAGGATATAGGCTCACGGCGGGGGTGACCGGTTGACAGGGGATGCTTACTTCTGGTGTGTCCAGGGATCCGCGTTTGCCCAACTATGTATTTTGTATTACTGATATGAGTTATGAGACTATCTTCAGAAATGATAAAAGGCTGCTGTGACCTACAAATTAGTATCAAGGACATGTGACTCCAGTGACAGTTAACAAAAACTGATATAACTGCAGAAGCAGGTCTGATAAGGACCTGGGATCTTCAGCAATGATAAGAGGATGATGGGACATAAAAATTAGTATCAATGTCAAGTGACGCCAGACATTGCATCTTCAGAACGAGAGTATGTTGGGACCTTACCTACAAACTAGGATCAAGGTCAAGTGATGCCTTTTTACTAAAGGGATAAAGGGGTTTATGTAAATTTTCAAAATCAAGGTATTTGTGATCTAGATTTAAAAAAAAGAAATTAAAATGGCATGGATTTTGTGCAAGGAAGTTATTGTGGAAAGGGGGGAGGGATAGTAGTACTCCGAGAAAGTTCACTTTTATACTGACAGTTTTTCATTTGGGAGAATTTATAACGAGCAGATATAATCCACATTTTCTCTAATCTTGAGTACAATCGTTTGAGACCCCCCCCCCCCCCCCCCCTTTGATTGTATTGTTTATATTGTCATTTCAATAAATGACAATTCACACGTTATTGGTGGTATTTTCTTTATTACCTATTCTTTGGTTGTTATTAAAAGGATTCGAAATTAATATTAGACTGATAGAATACTTGGTATTCCGATATAGGTGAGTTATATTAGCAGCATCAAAGCGCACAACTTTCTAACATTTCATGCACCAATAATTATTCCTCTTGATAAATCAAAGACTGATTTTAAAATTTTTTTTTTTTTTTTTTTTTTTTTTACATCATAGGCTCCTGCTTCTTCAATGAAAATTAAACTCAGAAATTTATGATTGTATCTTGTGATCAGTCATTAAAAAATCATTCTGATTCTACAAGTACTTTGAAGGTGAAATTAAAGAATAATGGTGTTTGATATAGACTATATCTACATTACATACAGTACACGGAATGCCCGCTGTTAATAAATCCCACAGACATACCTGACGTTTTTGTTATGTTTTTCCCATCGAAATAAATTAAAATGTATCCTACCTTACCAGTACTTGTTTATATAACCTTTGACTTTATTGCAGTTCGTAATCGTGTGGTTATCGATTTGTACAGTTTTTTTAATCGTCTTTGAATCGGTACAAGTGGTACCAAGTTCTAGTGACTTGAATGATTGATTGAATATTATTTTACGTCCCTCTCGAGAATCTTTCACTCATATGGAGAAGTCACCACTACCGGTGAAGGGCTGCAAAATTTAGGCCTATGCTCGGCGCTTTTGGCCATTGAGCAGGGAGGGATCTTTATTATGCCACACCTGCTGTGACACGGGACCTCGGTTTTTGCGGTCTCATTTCCACATACAGTCACCGTATCATACATTGACATATGAATGAAATTTATAATTGTTAATAGAGAAAACGTCATCAATATTTCAAAATGTCGTATAGATGGCCACAGCGAGAGATTTTTTCTTCTCACGTAGAAGTTTTTGAATGAATTCTGCTTCATATGAATATAGAAACAGGTCAGCTAACAAAGGAGCACAATTTGTGCCCATGGGAATTCTAACAGACTGTCAGAAGACCTGATCACCAAAGACCACGAAGATATTGTCAATGAGGAACTCTAGCATATTTTTTATTTCAACTTCAGAGTACTTGTGCGTGGAACCAGAGTGGTGTTTAACAAAGTAAGTTTTTGAATGGATGATCACTTAGATATGAAAATTTCCGTTTTCCAATTTTGTTGAAGAAGCAACTGTTTATGATGTCAAAAAGTGTAGTCTTTAATTTATCGTGAGGAATGGTCGTGTATAGTGTTGAAAAGTCATAGGTTTTAATGTTATTGATTTGGGAAAAGTTCTGCGATTACAAGTTTACTAAAAGTACTTTAGAATTTTTTAGAATCCACATTTGATTAACACCACGTGGTTTCTGGTATATGTAGTCGCACAGTAAGTGTGAAGTTTCTCCTTCACAGCTGTTTAAATATTTTCGCGAGGAGCAAAGATAGGGGCTCGGTAGAGCACTTACTGTATCCAGCAATGTATCTTTCTTTGTAAGGGGTTTTATATAGTTTAGGAATCCAGTAACTCATATTCATTCGATCCATTGACTGGGATATTAAATGTGTCTAAAACTGAAGCATGGTTTTGAAGAATTTCATCTTTTGAAATGACAGTTGGAGTATAAGTACGATTACCAAAAGTGGAATTAATGCCAAGTTCGTTGAAAATGCAGTTGTAATAATCAGCCTTACAAACAATAACAATGTTGTTACTAGCTTTGTCAGCTGGAACCAAAACATATCCCTCATGTAACCTATCTAATTCTTTTATTGTATGGTACAAAATCTATGAAGTCATTGATATAAAAGCAACAGGTATATATTTAGTATATAAGTTATAACGTTGACAATGAATTGAAGAACATGTAAAAGAAAACATTTCATGATAATTGTTGCATATTTTGTACATGATATGAAATATCTTTGTGACAGAATAAATCTATATTGTACATAGTTCATTGCATTCAGCTTATATGCTTGTTTTCAAAAGAGGGCACGTCCTTTTGTTGTGTCCAAGATTAAGACATGGGGAACATTTTACCTTTTTATTCTCGGTCTCAGCAATTTTAAAAAGTGTTTTGCTGCTGTATAGCCAGTGGAGTTTAATAACATCATATAAACTACCATAAGTATTTTCACATCTAGATAAAGTTTTCCGAAAATGTCTAAATAGCTTGTTGGCGGCTTCGCTATTGTAGGTACGTACTGATCCGGGCCCATTGGGATCCTGAATGAGTTGCTAAACATGTTCATTGATTTTATGCAGATAATTTGACCTGTTTATATAATCAAAATATTGCAATAAAAAAGAACCCATTTCCACTACTCTAAGTTTGTAACTTGCAACTTCAAGGGGACAATCTAACATTGGATTCTTAAACCTTTAACACCAATATATCAATCAACCATTAAATGTTTTAGGCCACACAAAATGTGCAAAATATGGGACAATTTTTGTCCTCTAACAGAATTATTAATAAGAGACAATAAAATGTCATGGGGTGTCTAAAAAGACTTCTAGCATAATTCACAAGCATCATCAATTGGGTATTTATCCCACAACTTTATTTACAAAAATATGTATGCCCCCGAGATCGGGGACATATTGTTTTTGTCATTCTGTAACATTAACCTTGCTAATAACTTTTGAACAGCAAGGCTAGAGCTTTGATATTTCACATGAGTATTCCTTGTGAGAAGACCTTTCCATGGGTACTTGACCTTGACATTTGACCTTCTTTTAAAAAACTTGACATTGGTAATAATTTCTGAATGGTAAATATTAGAGCTTTCTTATTGCATATGAACATTTCTTGTGACAAGATCGTTCTACTGGTACCAAGATATGTGACCTTTGCCATCTGAGGAATTGGCCATTATCGGGGGCATTTGTGTTTCACAAATACATCTTGTTTTACGAGTACATGAAATCGAGACTCAGCATTTTGAACTAAGGGCTTAATATCTTGGGTCAAATCCCATTTTGTGACTCTTACCATTTCTTTTACATTGATTGATTGTTTATTGTTTAACGTCCCTCACGAGAATATCTCACTCCTATGGAGACGCCAACATTACCGTTGAAGGGCTGCAAAATTCTGGCCTATGCTCGGCGTTTATGGCCTTTGAGCAGTGAGGGATCTTTATCATGCCATACCTGCTGTGACACGGGACCTCGGTTTTTGTGGTCTTATCCGAAGGACTGCCCAATTTAGTCGCCTCTTACCACAAGCAAGGGGTACTGAAGACCTATACTAATCCGGATCTTACAATAATTTTCTTTAAAAAACTGACCTCAATTAATATCGTCATGTGTAGCATCAATACCTTTTTGAATAGGTTCAACTTTTGTCAATGGTAAACATTTAACACCTTTTGATTTTTTTCCCGACAAGTCTAGATTTACACGGAAGTATTTCTGAAATGTTACAATACTCTGATACAGTTCTATTGATATGAATAGAACCAAGTCATTCTTTGCAAGAATGCTTATCAGCATCTCATAAAGTGCACATGTAATTAGAGCCACTACCCTGAAGCCCAGAGTCTCCCCTGCAGTGGCCGATTTAAGGAGGGGGGCGCAGCCAGCGCGCGCCCCCTAAAATTTTCAAATTTAAGTTAAATCGTGGTATCTTGTTTAGAAAAATGTACTAAACGGTAAAAGAAGCAAAAATTTCTTCCACTCCCTGTGATAAAATCTTTTGATTTCTTCAATTACTTTATTGGGAGAACTTAATCTTTCCCAAAATCCCTTAAAATTTGCGTCATTTTATTAATTTCACCTTATAAAACATGATGGAAAATAGTACAAAAGACTAAATATGAGACATATTTCAAGCCCTATAAAATCTGTAAAATCCAGGAGCTTCGCCCCCTGGGCACCCACCAGGGGGCCGCCATAGTGGCCTCCCCCGTAACCGCAATTTCTAGATCCGTCCCTGAAGGGTCTCTCTTTTCATCAACCATTGAATTGAACAAAGAAACTTTATGGATAAGACACCCTAAGGATGTTTTAACATGCATACAATTTTTGAAAGCATCTCTCTTTCATTTTCTAAAGTTAAAATACATACAATATTTGAAACCTGATTATTTTCATCAGAAATTGATTCCAACAGTATTTGGTAAAGGTTCAGTGAAAATATCATGCATTTCATTTTCAAATTGAGCCTGAACCTTTACAATACTAAAAGTAAAGCCCTAAAAGCCTTGTCTGGTTGATTTAATTGATTGAATGTTGTTTAACGTCCCTCTCGAGAATATTTCACTCATATGGAGACGTTACAATCTATTCCCCTTTAAATTTAAACTTCACCCATGCCATCACAGCCATCTTACACAGTTGTGTGAAAAATGACACTTTCGTGGTCTAACCCATGTCTAGAAACACTACTTAAAATATCAGCTTCAATCTCATTGTAAAGAGAGAGCTAAAGCCTCAGGATAAGTCCATCTAGCTCCTAAAGAATTTGGAGAAGGAAATTCAACAAAGTCAGGGGTGACAAACTCAGTTATACTTTTCGGTTCTGTACAAGAATTTGGAACATTATCCACCAATACATTCCATATTTCAAACACTAAACTCAGAAGCTGATGGCATAAAACTTTTTGCACAAATTCACAGCTTGCTGGGTGCTTTAAAAACGCACACATTATTTTGAACTAAAAATCATATTGGGCTCTATATTGTCCCTTACTTTGAAATAAGTCAAATCTAATGACTAAGCATTTTTCTGGAGAAAGAGAGGAATTGAAATTTTTCGTTTTGTTTTCATCTGCTGTTGTACAAAATTCATTGACCTGTGATATATGTTTTAACCTTTTATGGCGTGTGTGTTTTGCTGAGACAGTATAAATATTAAGGCAGTTTAAAAACCAGCCTCGCTTATGATCAGCTGTAATGGCAGTTGCCAGGAAACAACAGGTTAACTTCTCATCATAAAGTAAATAGGCTTATAACTCTGCCTACATGTTTTCGCTTCCAATATCATAGAACTTTATTTTATAAATTCGCCATGCAGAAGTTGCAGACGGTATTTGAAACTGTATAAAATGAAACAACAGAATGGTATGTTTAATGTTTCTTTTTCATAAATTGATGGAATTTTTGTTTGTTTACAAAATAATAATAATAATACCATATTTATATAGCACCCTTTTCATACACTATGTACGCTCAAAGGTGCTTTACAAATTTAATGTACATCATTACCCCGGCAGACCTTATATCAATCTAGAACTTTCTCAGCCTCCTAGGAAAGCATACAGTGCAAGCTGCCATTACAAGCGCTAGAGCACTAACATTCTAACAATATCTTTCACTGTCTATAGCCAGGTACCCCTTTTACACTTGGGTGGAGTGAGGAAATTCATGTAAAGTGCCTTTCCCAAGGACACGTCAGCCCTGCCGCGGCCAGGACTCGATCCCACGACCTTTCGGTCGAGAGTCTGACGGCCTAACCACTCTGTATAAATATCCTGCTGCGTTTGTTTCTGTTATGATATCATTGCAATGGTGGATCCAGGGTTTACGAAAGGGTGTGTGTGAAAGCCAAGTATTAGCCAAAATACTCAGCTATTTTAGGCGCCAATCTGGAATTTTACTCACATTATTTCTATTATTTAAATTTGTGGCAAAAGGGGAGGGGTCTAAATCCCCCACTGCATTGCATAAGCAAGAAGCCAGGTGAAAGTACAGGAGCTGACTTTTGAAGCGGTGATTGTATTCATACGCAAGAACAAACTGATTAGTGACCAAATTCATGTCACACGAAATTGAACATCGTTTTCATTAGTAGTCATATAAGGAAGTGCATTGGCAAATGTAAATATACAATATTATGCACACTCCCAAAAGCCAGATCCCAAGGAGAATACTTTCTCCATATATATTTCATACAAAACTTTTTTTTCAAAAATTATTCATAAAATTATTTCTTGTTCAATTTTCAATAAATAGAAAACATTTACAGTATCATCTAATATGTTTAGAATAATTTTATCATCATCTTTTATAAAAAAAAAATATGACATATACATCTGTATGTATACATGTGTGTGTATAATGTAAAACTTATACGGTACCAATTTTGATGCACCAGATGCGCATTTCGACAAATAATGTCTCTTCAGTGATGCTCAACCGAAATGTTTGAAATCCGAAATAACTATGAAGTTTTAGAGCTAAATGTAGCCAAAAACAGCGTTTCAAAAAATCTAATACACTATGCAGAATATATACCCACCCACCCCTTCCTTCCTCAGTGAATGCTGGCAGCGTAGTTCTGAGCAATAATCTTGTTCATATGTGTACTTTCATGTATCGACAATTCTGCAGTGTCGTCTGCTCGACTGTGGGCAATGTAGTTTTGACTGGGGGCAATGTATTTGTGGTTGTGGGCAATGTATTTATGAAATTAATTTGTATTGTTGTTCATATACCCCCACAAAAAATCTATGTATCCTCTATGACCAAAAAAAAAAACAACAAAAAAAAAACCCCAACCAAATTTATCGTTTTATTCAACAAAATATCATTAATGAGCAATAAAATTTTGAAAATATATATTCTTTATCACAATTTGAACTGAAAAAACTACCGCAGATAAAAAATGTCTCGCACGATCAAACACAAGTTCATACCGTCGGACTCGACATGTTGTGTTCTTTCGGAATCTGATGTGTGCGGATAAATTTAAAAATGAACTAATTTTCGATTGATTGATTGAATATTGTTTAGCGTCTCTCTCGAGGATATTTCACTCATATGGACACGTCACCACTGCCGGTGAAGGGCTGCGAAATATTTAGGCCTATGCTCGGCGCTTATGGCTTTTGAACAGGGAGTGATCTTTATCGTGTCACACCTGCTGTGACACGGGATCTCGATGTTTGTGGTCTCATCCGAAGGACCACCCCATTTAGTCGCCTTCTACGGCATGCAAGGGGTACTGAGAACCTATTCTAACCCGGAACCCCCCCCCCCCCCGATCGCCCCCTTGCATGTACCATGTCCTAATAGAAAGGAACTGAAGTGAGATAAGGAGAATACTCGTGTCGTCACAGTTTCAGACGCATAATTTCAAATATGGCAGGAAATGGTCTGTTTGATATTACAGGTTTATTCCTATTTGTTTGATGTGTGTTTTGATGCTAGTGATAGATGCATGGAACTTCTTATAATCCATGACGTCATATATGACGCTCATGTATGGATACGTATAACTGTCATAATTTTTGACTGCATATTTACCGAGAAAATTGAGAAAGAAAACGCCACAGTGTGATTTCATTTAATTAAGACGGCCATTTTGCGTACATGTATGTATTATGTCCAGGTACTGTATGTAGTCGTTGCAGGTCAGGTCTTTCGACAGACTGTTGGGATATCCATGGGAACACAATATGCCCCTTTATTACCTGACCTATTTTTGTACTCTTAGGAGACAAGCTATTCCAAAAAATCTTTCTATGTTCTTCAATTCAACACTTAGATACATCAATGACTTTTTATGTAATAGAAATATTAATTTTCATTATATATGTCAATTCCATAGATCGTAGTGAATTCGAAATAAAAGATCCCGCAGTCTTACAACATTTCATTTGTATTTTCACTCAATACATTCCTATCGTAGATTTGCACTACTCGAGTCCAATCTCGTTCAAAGGCAGCATTTCGCAAATTACATGATTGTTATATTGATCTTGTTTATAGTTAGATTGGTCCTCAGTAACCCTTGCTTATAGAAGGCGAGTCCTAAATGTTACATGCAAGGGGGCGATCCCGGGGGGGGGGGGGGGATCCGGGTTAGAACAGGTTCTCGGTACCCCTTGCATGCCGTAGAAGGCGACTAAATGGGGCGGTTCTTCGGATGAGACCGCAAAAACCGAGGTCCCGTGTCACAGCAGGTATGGGTGTCACAGCAGGTGTGGCACGATAAAGATCCCCCCCTGCTCAAAGGCCGTAAGCGCCGAGCATAGGCCTAAATATTTCGCAGCCCTTCCCCGGCAGTGGTGACGTCTCCATATGAGTGAAATATTCTCGGCAGGGACGTTAAACAATATTCAATCAATCATAAAGCTTCTACCAGAGAAGAACAAATCTCTTTTTGGGACTTTCAACTCGACGTATACATATGTAGATATATCGACGATGTTTCATCTATTAACAATAATCATTTTCATTCATATTTCGATTCGATATAAAAGACACCACAAAGTATTCACATCTGTTTCATGCTTGTTTTATAGAACATAGATTATAACGGCAAACTAACAACTCAACGTTATGGCAAACGGGATGCATTCGAGATATCTCCATCGTCACCTTCCCATATATACGTAACAATATTCCATTATCACCTGCATATCTATTGTTTTATGTCTCTCAACTGAATCGACACACAGAGCTTGTTCTGCATCTGGTCAATTTCTAAAGCATGGCAGACTTCTGATATAAGAGTCTAGTATTAGATGTTACAGGGGTTTCAATAGTCTCGTTTAAAATAAGCATTTCGCATATTTGTTGGTTGTTATAACGATCAAATTTCCCAATACAGCCTGTCATTGGATAAAATATTGTCTGACATGTTTCATACCAACTGAGGCTGTTCTTTCCATAATGATTATGACAATGGATTACTCCATTTACCCAATCAAATTATAGGGCTCACGGCGGGTGTAACTGGTAGACAGGGGATGCTTACTCCTTTTAGGCACCTGATGTCACCTCTGGTATGTCCAGGGTCCGTGTTTAACCTGCTCTCAATTTTGTTGACCGGTATTGGTTACGTCTCCGTATGAGTGAAAAATTCTCGAGTGGGACGATAACCAAGATACAATCAATCAACATTTGTATTCTTGATAGGAATTAAGTGAATGATCACTGTTTTCGTCATGTTTTCATGCAGCACACTTCTGAAAATTGTGTTCAAAAGATGGATAGATGGAAATTAGATGCGGTTGGTAGATACATATCTACAATCTAACTTCACATACTCTCTTTATTAAAACCATAGGATCAGGCCAAGATCATATAATTTGTTTTACACAGATCAGAAGTGAACTGCTGTGTAATCCCTTGTTGTGAATAATCAATACTCAGGTCATTAGTCAACTGCCGTGGATTGTTCCAGTCCTTTGTGATTATATGATCAATTAACACACAGGTCAGAAGATTGATCACTGCTCGTTGTCTTCACCTTTTCATGAAGATCACACAGAGACAAAACGGAGAACTCAACAATGGAGGAAGTACATGTGGTATCATTAAATATGTAGTTGAGTTACTCGATTGAGATGTAAAGTTGAGATTACCGGTTGAAATGAAGTAAAAGAGAGATCGATCGATATTAAGGAATTTCGAACATGACTCGTATTCTACACCTAGATAATTGAAACCGTGATGGTGAGAATTTGTTATTGTAGGAATACTGGGAATAATCTCCTTTCTGATCTACTGATTATCGGTGCCTGGAGGCGATTATATGTTATGGTTTTATAAAGAAGACTGATTAATTGTCGACCTACATTAGAGAATATTAAACTTCATGATATATATCGAAAGCCATATCTTGATGGTTACCAAGTTGCAGCCGAATTTGAGGCTTGCGTCAATAAGTTTTATTGTATACCATCGCCGTGCGTTTCATGATTAATGTTCTTGCAGTAATCCGGCGTTGTTGACTCCCCATCCCCACACACGAGAAAACGTTTCAAGTTCAGTTTACTCTTTCACATCACTTATAAATGGTACATGAAGTTCTATATACAAATAAAGACAACATGCAAGGTGCACGTGAAAAGAAGACTGAAATGAATTATGGAAGACAAACAATTTGATAAATCAAAACTGAGTCGGTGATTTGCAGTTCTGCATTTATTAAACTTGTTTTAGCCTTTTTAGGTAACTACTTACATTTAGATATTTTTCAAATCCAAATTCACTTTTGAAAATATCTTACCCTTAGACGACTCACGGATATCACATTACCATTTCTGTATGAAAGGTGAAGATAACGAACAGTGATCAATCTCCTAACTTTAAAAGCAGTACAAAATGGAGGGTTGGGCGGACCTCTTGATATACATGTACCAAAGGTGGGATCAGGTGTCTAGGAGGAGTAAGCATCCCCCGTCGACCGGTCACACCCGCCGTAAGCCCTATATCTTGATCAGGTAAACGGGAGTAATCCGTAGTCAAAATCAGAATGCCAAGAACGGCTTAACAACCTTGGAAAGCATTTGACCCCATGATACGTTGTATTGACAAACTAGTTATAACGACCATATAATTTGCGAAATGCTGACTTTAAACAAGATTGTTGAAACCCCTGCACCATAAAATTGTTTGTCAGTTGAGTAGCCTGCCTCGATTTGAAAAACTTACCATACGAAGAAGAAGCTCTTGCGTATCGAATCAGTTGAGAGATACAAACACCATATGCAGGTGATAATGGAATATTGCTACATAAATATGGGAAGTTGACGATGGAGAAACTGAAATCATCCCGTTTGTCATAAAGTTGAGTTTTTAATTTGCTGTTAATAAATATCTAAGTATGGAGTATATATACTGATCTCTAAGATTTTCTTCAACAGTTACTGTAGTATTTAACCAATTGATCTTTATAAAGGCGTGTTCCTTCCATACGTTGGAATACCTACAAAGATCGAAAATATGTATTAATACATGAGAGTTAAGATTTCATATAACTTTTCCAAAATTGATCATATGAATGCTTATAGAAATACAAACTTTGAAGTCTCTGTACTTAAAAGTAGTTTTTGCCATTGAGATATCGTTCTTGTATAGATGTACACTGTTGCATATAAAGGGAAACGGTGCGTTTCTCGATAGACCATATAACAAGGGGTGCTACGTTTTTAATTAAGAATATTTACATTTGCAACTGTTTTCTCCTACATAACACTATTACGAGCAATACGTATTTATTTCTGGATAAATCTACTACGGGGTCAACAGAAGTCACGGCTGTGCGTATGCACATTTGTTAAAAGTAGGTAACAGGTACTACTTTTACTAAGGCAATACACATCTAGCAATTGCTCTCACTTACTACAGAAATCTTTCAATAGATGAAATCAACATCACAAAATGTATTTACGGTTTTATTTGTATTCCAAGCAGTGGACTTTCATCAATAATTGATAAAAGCATTTCTGTAAACAATGTCTTTAGTTACTAGCCTACTAGGCCTAATGTATGTCTAAAATTTCGTCTGCTACAACTTCGATGCGGAATTGTACCTACTGCTAGACGATGACATTAGGCTTTAGCAAAAAGGTCATTCACAGGATGTATGGCCGATAAGTCGTCAAAGTGCATTAAGACCTACACACCACACCGCTTCCGTGCCACAGCAGCCATAGTGCTTGATGTCGGTTTCCAAGTTTATGTCGGGACATCGAAGCGAGGCGTCGTTAAAAACCTATTACAAAAAATGATCGAGTCAAAAGAAGCGTTCAGTGAGCTCATGTTTATCAACAATTACATATCCAAATCCAAACCGTCCCTTACCTTCGTGCAGTTCCACATTCTCTGCGATGTTCAGTTCTTTCCGGAGATTCATCTGAGCTGCGTCCTCTGTCCTGTCTATAAATGAGTTGCCTACACCTGACGACTGCTGCCCTGTTCTTCATGTTCCTCCATCTCAGTCTTCTGTTAACTCCGTAATATCCTCAACGTCTTCACTTTTCAAAAATCAAAGCGCATCACAACTCTAAGTGTAACACTGCGCATCCCCGTTTAAATCATAATTCCCCCACCCCCTAAAATTAAACATATGGAAGAGTTTTCCATTATATACTCCCGAGTTAATGTATAAGTATATGTTGATATACTTGCTTTCTAGCGTCTTAATAATTAAAACAGTTCTTCATTTTATAGAACTTTGTTTTGTGTTGTCGTCATTTTGAACATCTATGACGCTTCGTGGTGGACGTCAACAATTTGAAATGTATGGAAACGTGTTGTTAACACAATTCAGCAATGTTACCGACCAAAAATGTAAATATAAGTAATAAGGTATCATTTAAAAATATTTATCGGGATATAAATACGGGTTGGTACATGATCGAATTTTCCATAAAGCCCTTCGGGCTTTATGGAATTTGATCACGTGACCAACCCGTATTTATATCCCGATAAATATTTTTAAATGATACCTTATTTCTTAAATAAACTTTTAAAAATTCAGTGGATACGCTCAATAACGTTGAGATTTTTAAAAGTAACGGCACAACAACTTTATCGAAGAAATCAAGCTAACATTAAACTGTCTAATTTGTGTTTCATCCCATACATGGCTTTTTGGGCTTGCTAACATAAATGTTTTTGCCTTACAAAATGATCCGGACTGGGAAAATATTATGCCCAGATATTTATAGTCTTTCACAATTTCAGTAACATCATCACTAAAGTAAAATACATTGTTTGGCAGATAGACCTTTTGAGAAAACCATAATTTTTGTTTTATCCACGTTGAGATTTAATTTCCATAATTCAATACTATATGAATGGAACTCATCAAGAGCATGTTCCAAATGGTCTGCAGACTCTGAAATAATAACAGTATCGTCGACATTGAATAAAATAAAAAGTTTTGAATACAGTAAACATTGATTTTCAATACTTGAGTTAGTAGAATGTCTATGCACGTTTTTATTAGCACGAAATTCTTGTAAAACTTTTGAGAACAAAGGAGGAAATAAATTTTCACTTTGACGGACCCCGACCTTGCAGTTAAAAAATTCAGACGGCGGGCTATTTATGTATACCATGGATTTTACTCCGTTGCACATGTATTTAATAAATTTGAGACATTTGTCATTAATACCATTTTCCAACAATTTATATCAGCTCATTTCTCCACACAGTGTCAAAAGCCTGTTTAAAATCGCTAAAAGCACAAAAAAAATCTTAATTTAAGCAATTTGGTTTTAATATGTTTACATAACAAAGGTATCACAAATATATATCACAAATGTACATAGAACGATACGGTTTATGAAGATATTTGATGTGGATCACTGGAAGGGAAAATACCAAAATTCTGTTGCAAATTGAAACCTTGTTTTTTTTAAAAGTTGATTCAATGTAACTACCTGTTTATGAAGCTTCATTCAGCCTCGGGTATATGAATTTCTATATATGTAATAGTTAGATAATTAACATGTATGCAACATTTTAGCGGTTAAGAAGGGGTAGAGGGGGCAAAGCGAAGCGTGTCCCATCTTTTATATCGCTGTGCTTTTGCTTAATATGATTTAACTTAAAACATGCATGTAAAACACTTTTTCGTTGGCTGATTCAGAGTTCTGCGCCAATGAAATGTTTTCTCATTTTGTTACTCGAAGCTGTCAGCTAAAAATTTGACGTCACTGAACTTACAAAAACTTCTGAACGATGAGAGAATATTTAGCGATTGCTGATTGGATGAAAAAAGTTGTTTATGTTCTCAGAAGTTTTATCCACCCTCGGGTATATGAATTTTCTATTTATGAACTTTTGTTGGGTATCGTGGTGTCATATACCTCACACTATCAAGCAATTTAGATCTACACCTGGATTGTAGTCAAACTCAAGTAGAACAGAAAAACGAGTAATTTCGACGTCGTTGGAGGCAGCTTATGACTTACTATATCTGTTGTGATATAACAGAGAGGAATTGTCGTTGGAGGCAGCTTATGACTTACTATATCTGTTGTGATATAACAGAGAGGAATTTTTTTTTATGGGGTTCAAAAGTGTCTATTATTGTGGATAAGATTTTATAAAACTTTTAGAAATACTTTTTGGGGTAAAATTTTAGTTCGCAGTTATATAATCAATGTCAATGACACCGAAAGTAAAAAGGGAAATTTCGTAATCAAGTCACATTTCGCGCTTGATTATCAGAAGGTTTTCGTGAATAAATTTGGGTTCAGAGTGATGCATGTGCCTATGAAGAAATGCAAAAGGTCATCATTCGATGATCGCGGAATGTTATTTTGTCATCACTCGATGATCGCGGAATGTTATTTTGTCATCACTCGATGATCGCGGAATGTTATTTTGTCATCACTCGATGATCGCGGAATGTTATTTTTGTGTGTTCAAATTTGTGGCTTTAATTTCGTTTATGACTTTTTCACATATAAGGGAGACTATGATTTGCAAACTAAAATGTCAAGGTCAAAGATTTATGACTTGTCACTCAGTTTGCGATACCTGAACGTGTTTACACTGGAGAACACAGCGTTGTGTATTTTGTACTCAATTCTAAGCGCATTGGCACCAGGATGCTTTCTTTGACAACAGGGTTCCAGTGTATTTCAAGGTTGAATATTAATGATAAAGTCACTGGAATGGAACATCCGAATGTCCTTGTGCTTTGATTTCAATAGCATTTGGTTGTGATCTCAAGATATGCCACGTTGCAAGGGTAGCCCCGCTTTGGGAGCTCTTGTTAATTTAACCTTGAATCATATGTCTCTATGTTTGACAAAGAGCTCCATTCTGTTATCGATTTATTTGCAATTCCAGGTATTTATCAAGTGATTTAAATGTATATCATATTAAAACAATTCAATAAATATAACCGCCGACAATATATTAATAGCCAAGAGGAATTGAGGAGGGGAATGTAGTCGTGATAGAGAGGACAAGGATGCTAAATGCGCATAAATAGTGATTACGAAATACACCTTTAACTCAAACACACCCAGAAGCACAGTGATATTCTGGCCCTCTTTCCACTTCCTCTGATTTTTAATGATCCATTATCAATCAAATAAGTGTGTATTCTCACATTTTTGTCTGTCTATCCATGAGTATAGTTTCTCTACGGCCGCAGTCTATCTCGTTATGAAAAAAGGGGGTGAACCTATGCATAATATTCTCGTTGGTGGCGTAAAATAATACTATTGTTCCCACATTAACGTCAGCCTGTTTTTTTGAATTGCATGATTTATCGTGCTATGATTGTACATATACTCCAAAAGCTTGAATTTAAAATTTGAGATTGCCATGAAACACACCGGAGACGGGGTTCCCACTGGTGACTAATTCTGAAGGTAATTCTAATATTGTGATATGTAATTTAAATTTAAAAAAAAAAGCTAAATTGTTGTTAACTAATTATTATATAATGGTTTTGATTTCTTTCATTGACAACTTTGTTCATTAAAGAAAAAATCCAGACTGTCTTGTCATACGTTCGCACTTACGGTTTCTCATTGTGATTCCATCCTTGCAATATATTTTTTTAACAACCCGGATAATTTCTTATTAGTGAGTAACAAAACCCTAAACAAGGTCTTTCAGACATTATATTTCCAGAATAGACTCGTAAACTTTGGTCACCTCGGGTATCTTTGAAGTGATGAACACTATCAGTTTGCATTCGATCTATACCACTGAGATATTTATATTAGCGTTTTCGTTGTCCCAGCAGTGGAGCTCGGATGATTGTAACGGGTCAGGTCGTTAGAGCTTTATAAATATGTATCGTGTCCGCTTTGATGAGAAGCACTTGCTTCCAACAGAGGAAACAGTACTGTAACAGCATACATAGGAAGCGGCTAGCTTCGATTGACTAAGAATTAATTATATACATAACCTGCAGATCTTCTGTATTGGAGTAAGCTACTTACTTTGCTATTAAACTGCAAAGAGAACGCGCGTGACGATTTTATTAAATTTTATTTTACAGCTAGTATTTTGAATCTCATTGCTGTTGGGGTAAAATCATATTAGTAAAGCCAAGCTTTATTACTCTGTGCCAGACCTGAAGCTGATTTACTCTGCCGAGTTAGGATTATGACACCTTGATGTCAGAACTTCAACAAGGCATCAACAGTTTACAGTGGGTCGTAATAACATTTGACAATCCTGTCACCGAATTTTGAAACAACTGATCTATATATTTTGGAATCCTCCATCGCTAACAATATGATACAAGCGACTACTGAGTATTCCAACAGAACGGATAGCATGCTTCTGCCGACGGAAGCCAAGGTAAGATAAGTTAGCAGTGTCTTTCGTGGGCATTTTTATGGGATATTATGGAAAATTAATTCTAAAATTATTTGTTGCCTTTTTTCCCCTACACTTCAAATGCAATACCCCATTTCGTACTTCGTTGCACGGAATTTAATTGGTATGATAATATTTTATACATTGCAGTTTTCATTATATTTTATGAATCTGGTTTAAGTTATGAAATATTCATATGGTTATTAATATAGGGTAGAATATTAATTGCTGTTATCGTAATATAGGGTAGAATATTACACTGTAATTACTGTTATCAATATAGTAATATAGGGTAGAATATTAATTACTGTTATCAGTATAGTAATATAGGGTAGAATATTAATTATTGTTATCAGTATAGTAATATAGGGTAGAATATTAATTACTGTTATCAGTATAGTAATATAGGGTAGAATATTAATTACTGTTATCAGTATAGTAATATAGGGTAGAATATTACACTGTAATTACTGCTATCAGTATAGTAATATAGGGTAGAATATTAATTACTGTTATCAGTATAGTAATATAGGGTAGAATATTAATTACTGTTATCAGTATAGTAATATAGGGTAGAATATTAATTACTGTTATCAGTATAGTAATATAGGGTAGAATATTAATTACTGTTATCAGTATAGTAATATAGGGTAGAATATTAATTACTGTTATCAGTATAGTAATATAGGGTAGAATATTAATTACTGTTATCAGTATAGTAATATAGGGTAGAATATTAATTACTGTTATCAATATAGTAATATAGGGTAGAATATTAATTACTGTTATCAGTACTATCAGACATGAATCTGATTTTTGGGTTGATGGGTTGGAATGTTGTTCGCGTAACAAGTCGTCGTGTACACACGCGCAAACACCATACATGTATATTCATTTTAAATGGATCGGGGGGGGGGGGGGGGGAGATGGTCTACACCTGTGGGCTTTTGGGAAGGTACCTGGTTGACGTCTTTTATAAAGTATACCAAAATAGGTGACGCTAGCTAATAAACACTCGGAAGAAGATCCCAATAATCCCAGAAACTTAGAGCCCTGATGTAAAATGTTCAATGACAGGAAGAATTTCAATTGAATTTAAGCATATTTTTGTTGGGGGGGGGGGTGTCATTTTATCTCACCGGAAAGCTTTTTTTTATTACGTTGATATAATTCAATAACTTGCAATTCCTATTGGAGAATTTTCATTAAAAAGTCAAAACTCTCTCTTATTCAGGTAAACGCTTGGTTAGAACATACAATTGACACATAATGGACGCTCTACATCCATCAGCTTCTATGGAATTCAAAGTACATCTATTTATAGGAGGAAAAAATCTAATGGTCCCGTGAACGAACATTTATTGGAACATTTGTATTAGAATGTATTTTGATTTTAATTAATGATGCTTTTATAAACATATTTTGCCGATTTTACTTAATATTGCACACAAATACAGATTTAAATAATTCTCAAACAAAAAGGGTGTGGGGAAAGAGAGGGAGGGAGACAAAGAAGAGGGGATATAGAGGGGAAAGGAGAGAAGAAGGAAAAAAATAGAAAAAGAACAGAGAGAGCGGGGTCGGGGTAGTTAAATTCCGACTGTCAACACCACCATATAGAGGGGATACGATTGACCCCATATTTCCACCGGCTGAAATAACGACACTTGCTACAAACCTTTTTTCAAAAATGATGAAAATAAAGAATTAGATGTATGATTTATGAGTAGAATGTATATAACTCACCACATGAAATGTAATTTATTTCCATAATTTCTGAGTTTTAAAGTACAGAACAGTAGGGGGAAATTTTTCTATATTTATATAGGGAGGAGTATTGTATTTCAACTTTTGAACATCATAGACAATTTACAAGTTCCTTATTTTTTTTAAAGGAGTATTATGTATGTACTTGTTACAGACAAACTAAACCAAGATTATATATATCAACCCATACATCCATTTAAAAATATCAATTGGCCTTAATTGTCACTGTCTATTATGTAAAAATCCAATTTTCAATATCAGAGGTCGATGCTTAAGTTTGTTATAAAGGATCAACAACGCTTTCTTCATTGTGTAATTGGACAAGACCCCGGAGTTAAGGAAACGTGTGAATTACACACATCGTGAATCTTGTCCGAAAAAAACCCAACACATTTAATTTTAGTCGTTACATCATATTTCAATTTTGGCAATTATAGAATGATTATATTCTATGGAACACGAGAAAGTGCAACATAAATACCGTCTGTTGACCGCGGGGGACAGAATGAGATACTTATAAATCATTTATGTTAATGATGGAATCTAGACACCTGTGTAAAAACTACCATCCTGTTCTCTACAAGAATCCATAACCTCTTTTAATTAAAGAACATGATTTGCGCTTACCTGAGCTTAACTCTAAAGTAGGTATTTCTGATCGGACTTTATCGGTTTATTGTTCGTTACTTGTCTGTAAAGTTGTAAACTTTTCACATTTAACTCATCTCAAAAGCCGATAAACCGATCAGCAAACTTCCATGGAGTACCGATATTCTTGATTGATCGATTGTATATTGTTTAACGTCCCCATCAAGAAATTTTCACTCATATGGAGATGTCACCTTTGCCCGTGAAGGGCTGCAACATTTAGGCTGTGCTCAGCGCTTACAGCCTTTGAACAGGGAGGGATCTTTAAGGTGCCACACCTGCTGTGACAGGGGTACCTTGGTTTTTGTAGTCTCATCCGATGGACCGCCCCATTTGGTCGCCTCATACAACAAGCAAGGGGTTATTGAGGATCTATTCTAAGCCGGATCTCACCTTGATTCAAAACAATTCAAGGAGTAAATAACACCAAGGACCAAAGAATAATACAATCCTTCATTAGTATACATGAGTGTGGGATCGAGAACCAAGGAGACAAGATTTGCAGTCTAGGACAAGGCTTTCCTGAGTCCTAGACAACGAATTTTGTCCCCGAGGTAGAATTTCCATATCCCACACGAGTGAATAATGAAGGATTATTTTTCTTCAATCTTATTTACAGTTTAGTGCCTCAATTCAGGAGTTTTGAGAAGATTTAAAATCATCAAATTCCTCATAACCTAAATAACTTAACGTAAAATTAAAAAAAAAACAATTCTGCCTTCAGAAAGCTTTATGAAATCAAAATTTGAGGAAAACAGTATATTTACCAAATATTTTACTTTTCCATGTAACGCAAGTCATGGGAAATACATGACGTCATAATCAATGACATTGTACACAGAAGTGTAAGATAAAAAAAGATCTCGCACGGCTATCTCACAATGTCGGTCTCCATTCCATCCACTGCCAAACGGCAATCCTTGGATGATTCCGTTACGCTTCGGCTACACTTCACAATGTACGAGGTACGAGCTACACGAGGAATTCCGAGTGATTCAATGCAGTCTAGTGGTTAGAGCACTCCTTCTGCAAACTGAAGGTACCGAGTTCAATTCAAAAGTAAGACATTTCACATAGGTAGTGAAAGTTCCATTATCAAGCGACGGGTAGTTAAAGTCTATTGAATATAACCTTTAAAACGAATAGTACTTGTATCATGTTAGGCATTGACACGGTAAAACTCCTCTCTCTCTCTCTCTCTCTCTCTCTTATAGAATTCTAGTTTGGTTGAGCTTTCAAGTAAGTCCTTTTTTATTTGACCTTTTCATGACGTAATTTATTTAGTATTAATAGACTGATATTAAGCAGTGTTTCAAGCCATCATATATAACTTTGGAAATTTAATATTGAACTATGAACGAAAGACGAAACTCCATAATAAAGCGTTTTACCCTTTCTTATCAACATAAGTTTTAAAAATAGCGGTTATTTTTCTTTATATTTGAAAATTACTAAAGTTTCATTGTAAGAATATTTCGTAATATGTCTTTGAAGAGCAACAATGCTTTGGATATCTTAATATTTTGTGTAAAACGCGGTACACTTTATCATGTTATAATATGGATTAAATGAGAACTGTTATAATATGGATTAAATGAGAACTGTTATAATATGGATTAAATGAGAACTGTTATAATATGGATGCAAAATACTACGAAAGATTGGCCATTGTGTGTAGTATAAAAGTGTCTGCTTTATATGTCATGTGAGGTCAAGCTGGCCATACACAGGCAAAGGCCCGATAGTCCCAAACGTAATATACGTGTATATAATGTTCTCGTCATAACGAACTAGTATCTCGTTATCACGATTTAGTAATCTCGTTATAATGAGTCGGTTATCTCGTTATAATGAGTTGGTTATCTCGTTACAATGAGTGGGTTATAATGAGTTGGCTATCTCGTTATAATGAGTTGGTTATCTCGTTATAATGAGTTGGTAATCTCGTTACAATGAGTTGATTATCTCGTTATAATGAGTTCGTTATCTCATTATAATGAGTTCGTTATCTCGCTATAATGAGCTGGTTATGTTTATAAAGCAAGATGTCATTCTCGTATTAGCATCTTTTTATAACGAGCAATTATTTATAAAGAAATAAATTTCATTTTTGAGAAAGTATGAGTGAATTGCGACGCTTCTCGCCGGCGTACTTCACGAAGTGCGCTAACAATTCCTGAAAAGTTTGCTGGTGTTAAGCCTTGCAGTTCATAACCTCTTGGATTTTTATGACCCCGAGATCGAAGATCGGGAGGGGGGGGGGCATATTGTTTTTGTCCTGTCTGTAATTCTGTCTGAAAGTTCTGAACAGTAAGTGCTAAAGCTTTAATATTTCACATGAGTATTCCTTGTGACAAGACCTTTCCGTGGGTACTAAACTTTTTGACCTTGGCATTTGACCTACTTTTAAAAAAATTGGCATTGGTCATAACTTCTAAATCGTAAATATTAGAGCTTTCATATTGCACATGAGTATTTCTTGTGGTACTAAGATATTTGTTATTGTGACCTTGGCCGTCTTTGAAATTGGCCATTATCGGGGGCATTTGTGTTTCACATACACATCGTTATATTTACATTTTACTTTAAGTCCTGTCTTAATTCAGCCGTTAAAATTGTCGTACTATATTTAAGAATTTTACGCACATTGTTCACATTCATGATGAAATCATGGCTTTCATATCCATTATATTGATGATGAAACATTGGAAATATATGGACTTCGTTATAGACGCAGTTAGTATCTCGGTTTTGCGAGTTAGTGTCTAGTTCTAATGATTTGCTATCTCATTAGTCGCGATTTAATCATGTTTCTATTCTGGCGACATTTCGAGACGTATTGTGATCGTAATGTTTCATGATTTTATTCATATTCAAGAAAAGGTAGTCGGCAAGTAAACGGATAATATACCCAGAAGTTATCGCCATGCGGTATTTGTATACGATGGAAGTCGATATTGATATAGAATATCGCCTTCAGTTGCTACACCTTTTGATGCACAGAGATTTCATTTTAAGGGAGATTCGCTTCATTTAGTCGTCACAATATGGAGGATGTATATGCCATAGCCTGTCACCTTCAATTGAAATTACAAAAGTAAAATCAATATTTACCTAAATGCATGTAATTTAAGGTCACACAAAAACAAGTCAATTTTCTTCTAGGATCTCTACGCTCACGTCCATAAGACAGTGATAGAGGCCGTTTTGCATTGGAATTCGTATTTTGATTATATGCAAATTGGTGGCTTTTTTATTTCCTCCAAAGAAACTGCGATATACCCACCCAACTACCACCAGGTATTTGAAAAATAGCACAAAATATATGACCGGCTCATTTAGTCAGATGTAAATCTATAAATCATGCACATTGATCATGACTATTTACATCTATGTCTTAAATGTACTGAACACTTGGTATTATGCAATAGCTATATACAGAGATTTATTTCACACGTTTCAACAATAGAGTAAAAACCTGTCAACGCTGACTGGCATATATGTTTAAAAATCGTGCATAGTAGGTTACATATTCTTTTGGATGAGCTAAAAATATAAATGAAACAAATTTAACAGAAGAAAAGCTCATGAAATAGCAGCGAAAGATGAACGAGATGATTCATGAACTAAATCAACCAACTGAGCAATGCTATCTGATGGTTTTCTCAAAAGTCCAGAAGTGTATTAGCTATATGCAAATATGATATGATTGCGCCCATGACAAAAGGGCCCTTATGGCAATTTTTATCCATTTTCACTTTTTAGCAGATTCTGATAGATAATAGGTAGATGATTCAAAATATGAAATTTTATAACCCTCCCTCACTTCTAAGACGTATTTTTCTGCGTTTGAAGCACTTATATATTCTATAGCATCAGCGTAACGTTATGACGTTCTTGGCGTCATTCCTAGAACAACATTTAATCTGAAATAAACAAGGTGTTCTAAGTCTTAATTTCATTTCCTTAATTGTTTCTGTGTGTATTGTGTGAAAAAAAGAATCTCAAATGTTTAAGCACTTTTAATGGTTTTAAATGGAAATAGATTTCACCACTTTAATATGATACTCACGACTTTAAGGAAAATCAGCTTTTCACTGTTTTAGTTTAAAAAAAAAAACAACATGAAATATACCGTGTTTTGCCGAATAAAATACGCATTGTTATTTGATACACACTCCCTTTTTGAGTCTGAGAATTGGGGAAGAATCGCAACTTGTGTGTATAATACGCGGTAATCTTGATTTTATTATTTGCGATTAATTTCAATAGAATTCTATGTGGAAATAATGTAAATCCTCAATACAGCGGAGCAACATGTTAAGAAATGGCAACCGTGCCTTATAGCGGTAATCTTCACTGGGTATCTTCTGGGAGAAATGTAGATTTCAGTAAAGCACGAGATTTTGTAGCATTTCTATTAAAAATTGAACAGACTATATATTTTCTTCGTTTAAACTTTAAATCATATAGTCGACGTTGTATACATAAATTCAAAATATTGAATGGGCATTCAATATGTTGTAATTGACAAACTACCGACGCTGCGAAAAATGGTGTACAAAGGTGCAGTATACATGTATTAACCCCACTCGGTAATTATCAAAATTATGATAATCAAAGCCAAAAGTTTAATTAGTGCCGTAGAAAATTGGCGCTCCGTCTGTAAAGAAAAAAATTAAATGGTAGTGAAACGGGGAATTCAAACATAACAATCCGAAATTTCGCTGAGTTTAAGATGGGTAGATTTCGTCACTCGTTTACTGCGGGAAAAAAAAGTTAAAAGTAATCGCATTTCCCCAAACCCACGGAAATCGTGCAGCATGCAGAAAGCCATGCTACAGGGAGAAATCTTACGACATCTACCCTTAGGGGTCAAGTGAAAAAAAAAACATGCACATCTCTCTCTCTCTCTCTCTCTCTCTCTCTCTCACGTACACGCAGACACACCATACATTTACATGTAACATGTACCAAATGAACACATTATAACTTCTCACCTACAACTGAACACTTTTAAATATCCTGATATTTTTGTAAGAAATTTACTACATGGTACTTAAAACATTTGTAAAATATATCCTTTATTCACTCTAGCTTCTTGGATTTTAGCTTATGAAGTGAACACCTTACCGATGCACTCTCAAGTGAGCACTTTTATTTACACACGGTCAGTTAAACACTCTAAAAAACAAACCCTCTGACACACACGATCAATTAAACACCCTGAGTGACACATGGGCAATTAAACACTCTGACACACATAGATAATCAAACACCCTGACGCATACCGGTACATGTAATTAAACACTCTGACACACACGGGCATGCAATTAAACGCTCTGACACACGGGCAATTCAGCACTCTGACACAAACGGGCAAATAAACACTCTGACACACACGGGTAATTAAACACCTTGACACACACGGGTAATAAAACACACTGACGCACATGAGTAATTAAACACTCTGACACACACGGGTAATTAAACATTCTTTAACAAAGCACTCTGGTGCAGAAAAAAACCAGGACCCCCCCCCCCCATAAAAAAGAAAAAAAGAAAAACAAAGAACAACAAAACTCCACCTAATCAAACTTGACCAACATGTACAGTCTACCAAACAAGCAGCACACGACGACAATCTTACAAATGAGAAAGATATTGCCAAAGTATATTTTATTATCGATATCGCTGATAGTCAATGCATTGTCAACAGTCTTCAAATGGGGTAAACATTAAACGAGTATCAAAATCATTTTTTTTAATTTTTTTTTTCTATTTTGGGGGGGGGGTGTTTTATCATTATTATTTTTTTGTAGTTGTCTTCTTTTTTTTCTTCTTCAAAAAATCAAATTCCCTATTTTCAGTGAGTATTTGTTTTCGAGATCATAATCAATGCTTCCTGAATTATACTCTAAAAAGCAGCCACGTAGAACCAGGGTGGAGGTGGGGAGGGGAAGGTGTCCTATTTTTTGATAATTAATTTTTTCTTTGTTTTTACTTACCCCAAATATTTTGCATTCGAAGTTAGGGAATGATAACACTATTTAGGTTTTAATTCTTATGTCCATGCACTTGGGTGGTTTTAATTTTAAAAGTTATTATTTAATTTTTTTATATTTTGCTTGTTTGTCAATGATTATTCGAAATTCCTCTACGTTCTTTTAATTTCTTTTTATCCCGAACATTCCCTCCAGCTGCCCCCCCCCCCCTGGAAAATTATAGGCTTAATATGTGTCAAAAACCGTCAAAAGACCAATGACTGTAAATGTGTTAATAACTTATTCATCTTCCGAAAACCCTTAATGTCGGCTTCAAATGAATTTATAAAACCAGAAATGAATCCTAAATATATGTTACAAAGATTGCACAATCTGACTTCAAATCTGTTAACAGGGGCGGATCCAGGAATCGTGGTTACCTTTTTTAGAAAGGGGATGTGGGGCCGTCTTGAGGCCCCTAATGGGTCCAGGGCGAATGCCTTGTTGGGGCTCAGGGGGAGAGCCACCGGGAGCTCCTGGATTTTACAGTTTTTATGAGGCGTGAAATATGTCTCATATACGTAGTCCTTTTCGCTATTTTTTGTCATTTTTTGATGGGGCGAAATTAATAAAATGACGCAAATTTTAAGGGGTTTTTTTGAAGAAAAAATTAAGTTCTCCAAATAAAAGTAATTTAATAAATCAATAGATTTGGTCATTTATTTCTCCGAAAGTGGAAGAAATTATTGCTTCTTTTATTGTTTACATTTTCTAAACTAGATGCCACTATTTACCTTAAATTTGGAAAGTTTAGCGGGGACACGCGCCGGCTGCGCCCCCATTAAATCCGCCACTGGCTAATGTGATATATTTGCATCTGCTAATAATTGTTTAATAAACATGTAACTAGCAAGTGAACTTTTCATATTTGGTTAAATTAACACATCAATTCAGTGTCCGGGGGTCCGTGTTTGCCCAGCTAAGCCTATCTACTTAATATTGCTTACGGGATTTATGAGATTGATCACTGTTCGATGGTCGTTATCTTCACCTTTCATTTTCCTTAGGGGTACCTCAGTAACTAAGTTATTGTCAAAGAGTTATCTCTCTTAGATTTATAAATAGAATTACCAGACGCGCAGATTTTTCATACAGAATCTACTAAACCCAAAAATATTCAAATTGTTCATGACTTTTTACTACTCTGTAAATTATGTATAACAAAAATTAAATATCATAAATTATATCAATATTTCATCCAAACCTATTGTTTCCAAATTCTCTTTTTGGTTTGGTTTAAAGCGTGCATATCTTATAAATATGATTAAATCTAACACGTGGTTTTGAATCATGTGCGTGTACATATACATCTTTACGTATGGCGCTAGGCCTACGTAACGTCAAATCTTTGTGACGTTATTTTTTTGTTTTCTTGAATATGCCATAAGGACCTTTTGTCATGGGCGCAATCATATGTGTCCACTTATTTAAAAAATAAATTTAATTTTTGAAAAGTATGCCGATTTGAAACGTTGCAGTTCATATTCTCATATACGAGGGCTGTTCAATATGTAATGTGTATTGCACGATATCTCAAAAACATTCGACTAAAATAGTGAAATGAACTTTACATCCCATCAAAGTATTCTCCACGGTTTGAAAAACTTAATTTCAATCTCTGAATCCATTTCTGAAATGCTTCACGGTACGCTGATTTAGGTAGACCTCTGAGGCACTGACTGATGGCTGAGCCAAGGGCTTGTCGGGACTTGTAACGACGACCAGATAAGAACTTTTTAAGTTTTGGAAAAAAGGAAAAAGTCGCATGGGGCTAGATCTGGTGAGTGTGGCAAAACGGTAACCTTCTCCGACTTCAAAAATTGCTTCACAAGCTGAGATGTATGTGAGGGAGCATTATCATGAAGTAGACGAACATGCCTAAATCCTGACACAGGGCGTAGTTTATGATAATATTTCTTGAGCTTTTTTAGTATAACATTTCAGTAATACCGACCTGTAACACTTTTGCCCTTCGACACCGGAATGTGTACGGCTATACCATCACCTGAGAAGAAAATGCAATAAAGAACCTTCTTTGTTCTTATGGTTCTTTTTGGCAACTACAGGACTTCTACCGTGTTTAGTTAGCCATATTGTGTTTCCAATTTTTCTTACTGGTTCGAAATAGTGAACCCATGTTTTGTCACCAGTAACAATGTTGTTAAATTGTCTTTGATTGAATTTGGGAAATATTTTGAGCAGTTGCTTAGCGGTTTGTACTCGTACCCGTGTTTTGGTAATCTGTCAATATATGTGGTATCCATCTGACAGAAATCTTTCGTACTTTCAAAATACGCTTCAAAATGAAATGCACCCGCGATAGCAATATGCCAACAGCTTTGGCAATATCACGAATCGTGTATCTGCCATCACTTTCAATTATTTCCCTGACTTTTGAGACATTTGTCTTGCCTTTTACAGTCACAGGTCGGCCAGATTTTGCTGCATCTTTGACGGACTCTGTGCCAGTCAGAAATTTTTTCTCCATCTACGAACTGTCTCATAAGATACCTTATCAGACCCAAAAACTTCCGCCAATTCAGTAAAAATCTGCATTACCGAATGACCGAGTTTTGTGCGAACTTTTATATAAGCTCTAATTTCTTCAATATTCTCAACCCATTTTTACAACAGTGGTCAACAACTGGCTCTATTGAAATGACTATAAGTTTAAAACTATGTGGAGCTGAAGGCTCGTGTTTATAACGTTGCAAAGGTATTGAATAGAGCTATACAAGAGTATTATCATCCACGAAATCGTGCAAAGCGTCATCGCGTTGTGGTACAAAACACATTACATATCGAACAACCCTCGTATTTTTAAATTCATTTTATATATTGTACCCTCCTTCATGCTGGAATTTCCTGTCGTTAAAATAGACGTACTATATTTATCAAGTAGTTCTGTATTCATGCGCACGTTGTTTACAACTGCAGCGCGTTCATGAGAAGTTAATACATTTTGTAAAGAAATCAAAGACAAAACATTGGAATTAAAAATAATAAACACAAAATGAATCATCAGCAGGGAATATAGGCGTTCGTGGATAGTCAATATAATGATGTTACAACAGCAAACACGTGTACAAAACACGAAGCCTTCTAGTAACTATGTTCTGAAACAACTAAATTATGCAACAACAAAAAATAAATATGAAAAGCACAGTTAAAAATGCACTTTATCGTTTGGGTCTTGGAATATATTTGGAAAACGACAAACTGGTTCTGTTAAATAATTTCTTTTCTTTGTGTAACCACCGTATTTAGACAGAGATTTGTTGTTGTTGCTGTTGTTTTCTTGAAAGTTCGTCTAAATGTATTTTGTATAAAGAACTGTTTATTGATTCTGTTTACTGTACAAAATGATCTGTCATTCGATTGTCGTGCAGAGAAAAATCGATGTTGGGTAAATTTAGATTTTCTGCACATTCTATGAATGTTGAAAATGGAAGGTACAAAAACTTACCCAGAATTGAACACAAGAGTTCATTTTGTACAAGTAAAATGCAAGAAGTAGAAGATAAGTTTTACTTTTTGATGTGTCCGGCTTGTTTGGATTTCAGAGAAAAGTTTATTATTCAAGAAAACCTTTCCTTTTCAATTTCATGCAATGAACTTTGAACCTATTCAAAATCTGTATCAACGTCTCTTAAAAGAGAAAACTCGCTGATGTCATTTATGTCTCATCCCCCCCCCCCCCCCCAAGTTTCTTGTACTCGTACATCTACCTATCGAATCCTCCTCCATTTGTCTGGATATTGTATATCTTGAGTACCTACATGTATGAGCCACAAGGTTCCTTTGATCAATAAATGATAATTTTTTCAAACAAACTACTGGTATAGACCGTTTGTCTTCAGCATGTTTAGGGCTGTATTTACACCCAATCCGACTTTATCTCAATCTAACACAGTGATTCTCTCATGACAACGATATGATTGTACCTCGTTATTAAAAGCTGATCTTTTAAATGGTTTG
The DNA here is from genome assembly GCF_947568905.1 of Ostrea edulis. Lineage (NCBI taxonomy): Eukaryota > Metazoa > Mollusca > Bivalvia > Ostreida > Ostreidae > Ostrea > Ostrea edulis. The sequence goes on from NC_079169.1 coordinate 8,560,994, forward strand.
AAGACAAACTAACTAGTTATAACGAGAAAATATAACGAAGTCGTTAAAGCGAGATATTAATTCGTTATAACGAAATCAGTAACTCATCATATCGAGATAATGTATTTTAAAATGTCATCTGAGACTACTACTTGTACGTTTTCTTTTACACATGGAAGTTGACATAATTTCGGCTGCCAACAGTTGCCACAAGAGAAATGTACGCGAATAAAACTTTTGTTTTTAATCTTCATATAAAAAACAAAGCTACATTTGTACATGTATGATAAGTTGTTATATCTTTATATGATAGGTCTTAGACAAGTTTGGAACCATGGTCGGGTGGTAGGGGTGGTGGTCGTCGTGATTTGATACAGGAGTATGTACATTTCTCGGCGGTAGATTCAGCGAATTTAAAACGAAGTGTCTCAGATCGAATGTCCTTGTATCGTAAAGTGTAAAGTCAAGGTCAACAATTCATGATTACGGTCATGTAATGCATAATATTTTATTTGTTGAGCTTTTTTGACACGTGTAAGGACAATTTTATTATTGTCCATGTTTTGTTATTGAAATTTGGAATATTATTATTATATTACATTATTGTTATATGTATTGTGTATTATATTAATCATGACGTAAGTCAGCAACCCTCACTTCCGGTGTGTTTACAGTGAATATATCATTCGAGCACGTAACACTTTTTAGGTAACTCAGGTGACCTATTGCAATATTAGTCTGCGTCCGTCGTCGTCCGTCGAGCGTTAACAATTGAACATTTTTAACTTCTTCTTGATGCCTGCCATTCCAATTCTTTTCAAATTGGGTATGAAGCACGTTTAATATTTGGGACAAGGATGATATAGACTAACTCTTCAGGACTCCAGCACCCCTGGGGCCTTAGGAGCGAGGCAAAAACTGCCAAAATTTGACCAATTTAAAAAAAATCTTCTCTACAACCGCATGTCTCTAAGAAAAATAAATGCATAGTGATGTAGAGCAGGAAGACTGCTACCACAATTGTAAATTTCATGATTCCCGGGGTAGAGGTTCTGACTCCAGGGCGGGCCCAAACTTGGTATATATAGTGTATACACGTATGTGCAAATGATATCGTCTTTAATGCTATTGATACTAAATAAATATTTAGAAGGATTAATAGGTAGTCCTTTACCAAAAATGTAAATTTCATGATCATAGGGGCAAGGGTTTGGTTCCAGGCTTGAGCCGAAATTATTATAGTGATATTGTCTTTATCATTTGAAAGACTTCAAGTTTGCTGATATAGTATAAAATCTAAATTCATATTTAGGAAAAGCAGAAAAGGATGTACAAAAATTATGAATTTCGCAACCCCAAGGTGTTGACTCTAGGTCGTGTCCAAATTAGTCATGTTGTGTTAATGTTACATACTTTAATATTACATAACGTTCCGGCGTTAGAAACATTGCCAAGGAGACTTTGCTTTCTTTTTGCTTGAGGCAAGCAAAAACCCAACACCATTTTCTAAACTTGCTATTCATCAACAAAAATATACAGTAGTATGTACAAAATATTGAGAGAGAAAATATAGTGAGGGGTCCAGGAGACTAGTAATCATTGGATATATCAATTTGGCATCATATTATGCAACCTGACCCCCTATTCCCGAAAGATACAACATATTAATTATAGGAATCAAAACATGTAAAATGCCAAGGAAAAAACTGCCTGCCCTCAAAAAGGTGGGTAACAATCAACCATTTTGTTGAATATTAGAATTTAGCTAAATATATTCAAAACAGGATTTATTGTTATAAATTTCGTAGCCCTTGGGACTAGGGATACTTTTAACTAATATTCAGGTGACAGATAAGGCCTGTGAGCCTCTTGTTTTAAAGCATGTCCGTTTTAGAATGTCATAAAATCCATAGGTCTATCTTTTGTTAATGATTTATTCATGCAATTCATGATATATTCATGTAATTAGAGGTAACCCCAAACCGATAAAAGGCCGTTTATGAACCATCTCTCAATAGAAAGATTCGTGACAAAAAGCAACAGTACATATACCTGTTTTGGAATCCTGTTGTTTTAATATACAAGTGTTTACACTCCCGTTGATCCGCGCGCTGTCTCCTCGATGTATAAAAAATCTTAAATACATAAAAAGTGAAAGTTGACGAAAACCCCCCAAACAATTGCTAGTTAATCAATGATTATTTCACAAAAGCTGTTAAAAAGATACAATACACTCCATTAGTGAGCAGATCAGATATCAGCAACTCACTAAAAAGTAGTGTTTTTGCGTTTACTCCTGATCGCTAATTTAGTTCTTATTGATTGCATTATTTCTGCGTATCTGGGCACATGCTAGATTTCTTTCAATTGTACATACGTAGAATGTGATCTTTGGATTTCAGTGTTTAATGATACCCGGTAACATTTTCATGTCTTCTCCTCATCAGATTAGAAATTGTCGCGTCATAGCCCAACAAAGAAATCACTTGCAATGTTTGTGGGAAAACCGGAAAAGAAGGAACAATCCTGAAAATCGACATTGATCTTATCGGTTATGATGGTTCAACAAGAGGACAGCTGTCTTGTCAGCGGTGTCACTGTGCCTAAGGCTAAAGCTAGAATTAAGAAGATTTTTTCTCTAAATCATGTAGTCCTTATTATCGTTATGTGTTTAAGGTTTCATTAAATATTTTTTATACAGTGTTCGGATAAAGTGATGTTATTAAATAATAGGCACTTCACAATCCCAAGCTTTTCTGCGCCTTTGTAGGTAAAGCCGGTATCTCATTCGCAGTTCGTCGGTAAATATTTAATGCCGATATATTCAAAGTCCATTGTCTGTAATCTCCCACATTATAAAGTGTAATTTCTCTATTTATGTTCATTTGTGTGGTAGATAGATGAAATATCGTTAACCGTCCTCAGCACTTTCCAAGGTTTAACATGGATTTACAGTCCAAAAATATGTGATATCAAAATAATGACAATAGTTTTATTGTTCTGTGGAAGACATATCAAATGGAAAATGCCAGAGGTCCGAGGGTCTTGATAACTTTAGTCATACGTCCTCGAAATCAAACGACATCTTATCTCCCACATCCGAAAATTTATGTCCATTCACCGGGTGTTTTTATGGAAACATCCAAATGCATTTTCCTTAATGCTGTATTATACGTGTATGTCCATTAAAAGCATCGATAGTCTAAGGCGTTTGTCCTCCCAAATCCACTGATAATTAATGTTGAGAGTATAATGTTGAATGAACTTTGAAATGTCTTTAATTATCAATACTAGTAGTAGAGCTGATTTATTTATCAAATTGGATTAATTCTTCATTAGCTAGAGAGCTGGATGAATAGGTAGAAAGATACCTAGGGCTCACGGCAGATGTGACCGGTCAAGAGGGGATGCTTACTCTTCCCAAACACTTAATCCCACCTCTGGTGATCCAAGGGTCCGATCCTGTGGGGATCCGGGTTGTCATCAGTACCCATTGCTTGTCGTGAGAGTCGACTAAATGGGCGGTCACCAAGGCCCCGTGTCACAGCAAGTGTGGCACGATAAAGATCCCTCCCTGCTCAAAGGCCGTAAGCGCCGAGTACAGGCCTAAATTTTGCAGCCCTTTAACGGCAATGGTGACGTCTCCATATGAGTGAAATATTTTCTAGAGAGACGTTAAACAATATCCAATCAATTAAACCAAGAGTCCTTGTTTTCCCTACTCTTAATTTTGTATTCTTTACAGGATTTATTATTGAATTGATCACTGTTCGTTATCTTCACCCTTTTTATTGTCATTATATTAAGCATTGACGGAAACAAAGGTCTAGTGATGACGTGATTGTACTTTTTTTCTCTGCTTTTTTTTAAAGGAATACCGGGTATCCTTACAGGAGCAGATCAAGCGAATGAAAGAGGCAGAGGCCGACTGCAATATGTTGATTCAGCAAGCGAAACCAACCACAGGTAAATGGAACATGTATCTATGGTTTTATAGGTGTACATTTCTTTACATGAGCACGAAGGTGGCGAAGATTGGGAATCAATATCGCCAAAGTTTTGGGTTTTTTAAAATTTAGAATCCAAAGTCGAAAAACTTTTATGCAAGGATAGTCTACCGATTTTATATCAAGGTCCTACGACTGAAGTCATTAAAGTCTTGATGACCCAAGCTATACGTAGTTCTTAAAGACTTTATAATACGACTTGCATATGTAAATGTCTCATAATTAACGTCCTTGAAGTGAAGATTGTTCGTACCTCGGCTTAATTGAAAATTGTTCGAAAATTTTGCAAAGTATAACCAATATCTACGCGATTTAATCTAATTTAGCAAATCTCTATGATAATTATTTTTATTAGCCTTTTGTATCAGTCATTATATTTTGCAATTAAATCAAACATCAAATTTCGTTTCAAGTATAAAAAGTTCAAACTACAAAGCCTTCGATTATCTTTTTAACTCATGAAATTAACATCTTTATATCTCTAGAAGATTTAAGATAAAAAACGTATTGTGTTGAAATTATTAGATCATCGAAATAAAGAGCTGTAATTGCAATTTATATTTTAACAACACTTGTTACAAACATTTTTTGAAAAATTATGAAAACTAAATTTGTGTTATTTAAAAGAGTAAAATGAATACAACTTACCATAGAAAATATAATTTATTCTCATGATTTTTAAATTAAGTTCAAAACTGTGGAGAAAATTATTGATTTAGTTATATAGGAAGGGAAAATAAAATATTTCAAGTGGTTTTTTTTTTTCAATTTACAAATCCCTTATTTCTTTAAGGAATGTATTACAGCAAAACTAATTCATGCATCCAGTTTTTGTGTGTGTATTAAATGCCCATAAAGTCTACTCACTCCCAAGGACCTTCCTTTTCACTATCGCCTTAATTCGGTGCATGGGCGACTTTGTCCGTCATTCGTTCATCTGTCAACAGTATCAAATTCGCAACATATTTTCAAACTAATTGTATTTGGAAATTTTCAATTTCTTATGACAATGGGTAAAAACAAAGCCATGGTTCAAGGAAAACACGGGCGATTTACGTCTTGCAATAATGTCAGTTTGTATTACATACATGTGTAGACAGCAATAATACATATATATGTATACGTGTATTCAATTTTCTTGTACTATTCGCAAGAATATACGGCAGACAGGGTGAGCGAGAAAGGGAGAGGAGGAAGAAGATATGAGAAAGGAAGGGGGAGAGGAGAGTGGGAATATAAGGAGAGAGATAGGGGCATAGGGTGAGGGGAGTGAGACCCTTCCCATTCTCCAGCACATTCGTAGTTTGGCAGTGGTTTGGTTTACAATCAGAATTTTCGATCTCTTTTTTCGATGAATAAGGCTTGATGGTCCAAAACACATAAGAAAGTGCTTTATCTCTAATTCAAATAATGAACAAAAAACAGTGTTTTGTCTCTAGTCAATCAAGGAATGAAACAAAAACAAACAAAAAACAGTGCTTTGTCTCTAGTCAATCAAAGAATTAAACAAAAAACAAAACAAAAACAAACAAACAAAAAAACAGTGCTGTCTCTAGTCAATCAAGGAATGAAACAAAACAAAAAATAAATAAACAACAGTGCTTTGTCTCTAGTCAATCAAAGAATTAAAAAAAAAAAAAAAATGAACAAAAACAGTGCTGTCTCTAGTCAATCAAGGAATGAAACAAAAATAAACAAAAAACAGTGTTTTGTCTATAGTCAATCAAGGAATTAAACAAAAACAAAAAAATAAACAAAAAAGTGCTTTGTCTCTAGTCATTCAAGGAATTAAAAAAAAAAAAAAAAATGAACAAAAACAGTGCTGTCTCTAGTCAATCAAGGAATGAAACAAAAATAAACAAAAAACAGTGCTTTGTCTATTGTCAATCAAGGAATTAAACAAAAACAAAAAAATAAACAAAAAACAGTGCTTTGTCTCCAGTCAATCAAGGAATGAAACAAAAACAAAAAATAAACAAAAAAACAGTGCTTTGTCTCTAGTCAATCAAGGAATTAAACAAAAAAAATAAAATAAACAAAAACAGTGCTTTGTCTCTAGTCAATCAAGGAATGAAACAAAACAAAAATCAAAATATCTCGATCGTACACACACACACGAAAAAAAAAAACTACTTTGTAATCATTCAATCAAGGAATGGAGTTACTCGTCACGCACATGCAATTAATTAGCTTACTTTGTTGTGAACATTTCCGCATCTGAAAGGAATTGTTCGACAAAATGATTTTTGAGCCGACCCCGAAAGTTAAAAAAGTAATGAAACTCGGGGCATTCCGACAAGCTAGGACAATCATGGATTTTTTCCCAGCTTACCGGAAATCCCCGAGAAATGATTATGTTGACAGTGTATATACAGGTTATATTTTTTACTGTTGTAATCAACTGGCAGTTTTTACAGAATTATTGGGAAATCATTCGATCATGTCACCGAAATATAGTTCCATTTAACTACTTATAGGATGGGTAAAGGATTCTCCCACAGGTTTTCGTCAAATTTTTAAATTTATCTTAAAATACGTTACTTTTTTTTTTATCTTCGGAACTGCAACACATTTTTAGAAGTAAAACGTTATATCTCTCTCTCTCTCTCTCTCTCTCGCTTTCTAGTTAATCTTTCTCTCTCGCTCTCTCTTATTAAAGCATATTTTTGTGAATTGTAAAACTAAAGTTTGTGTGCTGTACAGATTAAGTATTTCATTATCTATCTCAGAAATATTTATTTTAAACGTGCTTTAATCAAATACAAGTTTCTCCATCAAATGTGATATCTTGTAGTTAACGAAATACATTCTATAATTCCAAGTCAATAAGCACACGGTACCAAACTAATACAGGTCAATGTGAAGGTATACGGCATGACGGTAAACAGCATTAAGTTTTCATTATTCTTTGATTTCCTATGTCCAAGTACATATACATGTAGTATGCAATTTATAGATAGATCTACATTTCAAAAGAATTTCGAAATCGTTTTCAATGCATAAAAATACTTACATATTTCCTGAGTTGGTCGCATGAAACGCAAGTTGAAATGCATAGATGTATTTACAAAAATACACCGGTGTTACAGAATATGATTTATTTTCATATTAGGGCCCTCTCGGGCATACAACATACATGATTGTTAACATCTCAATGTGCAATGTTTATATAAAAAAAATAATGATAAAAAGAAAAGAATAAAACAAGAGTAAAATATGCACTGTTAGTATGAGCAATGTTCATACATGAGACATTTGAACATGATAATACTTATTTGCATTATATGTAAGTACCACCGTGTATCCTAATGCAAAACAGTCAGAAATACACACAGGAAAAAAAAAAAATATATATATATATACATGTACATAACAACACTACATGTAATAATAGTAAAGGTAGTATAAGTACATATGATTGACTGTAATGCAAAAGATACCACGGGGCGGTGCATTGGTACTAAGTCTACATGTTTGTTGTTTTATGTTCGCCATGACCAAAATGTTCAATGTAGTTGTCTGAGATTTATGAATATTTTGATTCTATTTGATTGGCTTCGGCATGTTGTAATTGATTGATTGATGTTTTCCGCCACACTCAACAATTTTTCAGTTATCTGGTGACGCCCACAGAGAACCCAGATACAATGTACCTGGAAAGAGACCCAAATAGAGTTTACCCCTACAATAAAGCTACTCATTCTCCTCAATAAATACAGGATATACTGGTTTTATCAGAAGGATATCTGAGTATTGTAGTAACGTAATAAAACTACAACCAAAGACCCCAAAAGACACGTGATTGTACCGACCTTCCGAAAGTAAACTGGGAAACTTTCTCACTTACCGGCGCGAGCGGGATTCAAACCCGCGCCAACAGAGGTGAGAGGCCGTGTGATTTTGAGTGTGATGCTCTAACCACTCGGCCACGGAGGCTCAAATGTCCCATGGTGTATTTGAATATACAGTATGTAGTTGTACATGTTTATACCAGTCATTGACGGGTTGTGATGTGGTATGGTGGTACGCCCGTACCTTATGGGTCTGTCAGATAAAAACAATACTGAATAGGCTAGGGTCATCAAACTTGGTACACATGTTCCAGATGATTAGAGGAAGTACACCATTGTTTTTCAAGGTCAAAATTACACGGGCAATGTTGGCTTGGAGTCACAAAACTAGAATGAAACATGATACATATTTCACCATAGCAGACAAGTTGTATCATGATGAATCCCGTGGGGATCCGGGCTAGAATAGGTCCTCAGTACCCCTTGCTTGTCGTAAGAAGCAACTAGATGAGGCGGTCCTTCTGATGAAACCATAAAAAAAAAACGTGGTCCCGTGTCACAGCAGGTGTGGCAAGATAAAGATCCTTCCCTGCTCAATGGCCAATAAGCGCCGAGCATATAGGCCTAAATTTTGCAGCCCTTCACCGGCAATGATGACGTCTCCATATGAGTGAAACACAGGGGTTAAACCCGTTTTGGGCCCGAACTCTGTGGTACCATAAATATAGAAAGGGATCTAACTGTGACCCAGATAAAAATCTAACCACTCGCTTCAAATGCCTAAAAAATCTTAAACTAGGTATGCTATAAGCAATTTGTCGTTTTCCTTGCACAAATTAATGGTTTAACTACTTGCATGCCTTTCAAGTCACGGGTTATTAAAATAACAAAGATATACGTCATCGTTCTCTCGATTTCACTTGTTTATTTTTACTAGGACATCTACCGGTCCAGGTCACGGAGTCGTTTCTCGCCTAGGACAGCAGCGAAATTCAGACTAGTATGGAAGATTTCGGACCTGTCAATAAAATTTCAAATCAATTATACGCTACTTACTTCCTCATAGTTTAATAAACTTCTCTATGTTCACGGTATCTGGGTCGCTTATTTTACAAAACATCAACTCCTGACTCTAACTGCCCTTTTGAGAAACGGACTAAAGACCCGAAATATCTAAAACTTTAAAGAGTGAGTGAGTGAGTAAAATAATCTAAATGAAATAAAATAAACAAAAACAAAAAACTTAAGAAAGCCAAAAAGTAATGTTCAATTTCCTTCTCTGGGTGCAATATCACAAGAATAATGCTTTGATCAATTTTAAGGTGTTTGAGATTTTAAGTCTATCGGGTATTTAGTGCTTTCATTAAAATGGCAGATCTTGTCAACAGTTATGCTGCTGAGGAAAAATAAGTCTTGTAACGTCTACACGAAGAACATTATTAAAGTATGAGGAAGTAAGTAGCGTATAATTGATTTGAAATTTTAATTGACAGGTCCGAAATCTTCCACACTAGTCTAAATTTCGCTGCTGTCATAGGCGAGAAACGACTCCGTGACCTGGACCGGTAAATGTCCTAGTAAAAATAAACAAGTGAAAACGAGAGAACGATGACGTATATCTTTGTTATCTTAAGAACCTGTGACTTGAAATAGTTATACCATTAATCTATGCGAGGAAATGACAAATTACGTATAGCATACCTAGTTTAAGATTTTTTTTAGGCATTTGAAGCGAGTGATTAGTTTTTTTTTATCTGGATCACAGTTAGACCCCTTTCTATATTTATGGTATCACAGAGTTCGGGCCCAAAACGGGCTTAGCCCCTGTGGAGTGAAATATTCCCGAGAGAACAGCTTACGTCGCTATAAAGTATATATATAAACGTGCATATATCCCTATAAAGTATATATAGAGAATACATGGCCAAATCTATACGACGTGTATATACATACATGTATACATATTATTAATATACATTTTGATAGTACTGATATCTTCGTTTCGATTTTCTTACAGTTTCTGTGTAGTTGATTTACTTTTTACAAAACAAAGAAGTACTGCATCGTAAAGCGTTATATCGATGGATTTCAGAATAGGGTGGTTTTCGTGGATATGACTGGGGTGAACTTTTTGCCCGTAAAAGTTCTAAGAAACTTGCAAGTGGTTTAACCTTTAGATATCTTTGTTCAGTAGTGTACTCTCGAGTTTTAAGATTTGTTATTTTCAGAAATCATTCCTAAAATGCATACACGACTAGAGCTTCGCCTGCGTGATCAGAATCATAATCAGCACTCCGTAATTAACGTTTAGGTATCCAGTTTAATAATAGATGTCATTATGAGCACTTTCTCAGTTTGTCGTGTGCTTGATTTGGGTGGATTATGTCATGAAAAAGGTCCGTAGGTTGCGAAATTGAATTACACAGCGGAAACAAAAGTACACTGAGATCCTGCAACACGGTAGATGTGAGTCTTCCCGCCATTTACGTAGTTACATGTATGTGTGTAGGGGTTAATAAGGGAGTAGAATCAGAAGAGGTGGGGAAGTTAGCACTAGAGGCATATATTAAAGATCTGGAATATTCCGTCAGAGACGCAGCTGTTGGATTTCCATCAAAAACGGAAATTTCACAATTCTTTAATTGAAATTTATCATACGTCGCCGTGTATGGACAATCTGTTGATTGATTGTGTCTCGAGAATATTTTACCCACATGGAGACGTCACCACTGGTAGAAGATCTAATCTGAATTGATCAATAAGACGATTTTTTAATTTAAAAAAATACGGAATATACATTTAGAAAAAATACCTGCCTCTGTTTCATACCTTGTATAAATCGTCTGGATTGAAATTAAAATCACGATTTAATTTAATTTATTTTCAGGTTGATTTAGGGTGTGGTACAGAAATATACAATTCTTTACTTGTATTATAATGAGATACGCTCAAATCTCAACACCCTCTAACAATATCTCGGACTATATATCAAAACCCCACTTTTATAGCCTCGGATATTAAGTATACAATTATTTGGAATAATTTCGAACACGATAATGGTTTTTCTTTTTCATTGTAAGGTTTTGAACACAAGAAATTATGATAGACGATGATGACACGCTTCTCATTTAATATGACGTCACTTGTCAGTGGATTTCTAGTTGACGTTAGCGGCATCATGTAAGGGCAGAAACAACAGCGCTCTGTATTCTGATCGGGTTGCCCTTTTAAAATAAAGCTTCATTATTACAATATTGTCCGGAATATGAATTAGAATTACACTAAGATGTGAGAATGTTAATCATTAGTTGAGGAAAATAAATCGAAAATCGCACCTCATTTGAAAAGTAATACTGCTGTCCCTCATTATAAATACAGATGCACTGAGTGAACGAATTTTACGGTGTGCAACATCAAACGATGATTTGTGTGTCAACGGCTTCAAAATATCAAATTTTACAACAAAGAGATCGATACCGGTCACCCCCGGACGCACGGGAGACGGGTTTATGAGATTCGTTCTTAATTTCAGTTCTTTTTAATGTCAAAGATAACTGATGGCGTTTTCTTAAATGTGGAAATAAATTAAACAAATCCCAAGGATGACTTTAGAGGTCTATCATATTTCTTTTTCACCGAGTAAAAAGTCTGGAATACGAAGAAAACAGAGGACTTGAAAGCAATATCATGTTTCTATCAGATTTAAAACCATAAAATGCACCACGCGTGTTTCTTTTTAGTATCATTAAAGACGTTATCACTCTCATCTAATTACATATAATTTCACATTATCTAAAGTCGATTGGACACGCTATTTCTCGTTTACTTCTTGTTTTATTCTGTATTTAATATACGCATTTTCCGCATGAATTCTATACTAGTAATCGCTGTATGGGTTTAAGTAACATTTTAACATAATTAAGAAATCAACGTCATGTAAAATGTACATGTAATATCTTGTTTTAAGCCGTGTATAAATCAATCAATAATAAATAAGTAGAACATCAGTACGGAATATAAAGTATATAAAGAAATGTACTGGCACACATATACCTTTGGGACGCTTTGTGAAACACGAAATCAACACTGGATATGAATTATGCAGAGAATAATTGATAAGATTGCGGATTATACTCTACGCACCGGAATACGATGTGTGATGATTTAAATGTTCCTCTATACATGTGCATCTGTAATTCGAGATCACTTGAAACTTGCTACAAACCTTTTTTTTTTTTTTAAAATGATGAAATATAAAGCTAACATTATGTTTTTGTAAGTAACATTAATACAATTTACCGTATGAAATGCAATTTCCCCCCATGATTTCTCAATCAAGTCCAAAACAGTGGGAATAATTTGCAAAGAGTTATATAAGGGAGGAGGAATATGTGTACTATTCGAACTTTTGCAATCAAAGAAAAATTTACAATGTTTTCTATTTTTCAGGAATTTTATTCTCTCTCCTCTCTCTCTCTCTCTCTCTTTCAAATGATGGGTACGCAGTTGTGTACATGTGTATAGACAACTACGCGTCCGAGTGACCCATGCATTCATTTGTTTTTATTGGTATGAATTGTCCTTCATGTATTAGCGTAATCAGATGCTTAGTGCGCGGCGCCAGATCTAAGCAGTTGATGAAAGGTTCCATTAAGGTCATTTAATATTTTTTTTTAAAAACCAGGATATTTGCAAGCATTGTATGTTTGGCTTGTCATGCTTTGAAATAAATTGTGTCACAATTAATTTATTGAAAATATACAAATATATGATTATTGTGAATTGTATGTAATTCAAATAGATATGATTAACTTATCACAAAAAGTTGTAAATTACTATAGAATTTGAAACATATCGCTAATCTATATATCATATTGCTGTTACCAAACAGTATCATTTTTATTACTCATTTGTAATTATACAAACATGTAATCAAACATATATGTATGACCTTGACTATGTACTTGCATGGAGAAGGCTGATATAGGCAGTGCCTGTTGTCTAATCCATTTGTATTTCATACATAATAAAATATTGTTTAAATCAAAATTAAGTTATCCGGACGTTTCATTTTCCCGGACCACTTTCTTGGAAACACTATCCGGATTAACGAGGCGCCACTACGGTGATAATCACGAAATATAATAAGTTTATATTGTTGTCGTCATTATGCGTTAAGGGCCTCCGTGGCCGAGTGGTTAGAGCATCGCGCTCAAAATCACACGGCCTCTCACCTCTGGTCGGCGCAGGTTCGAATCCCCTTTCGGAAGGTCGGTGGTCTCTTCCCAGGTACATTGTAACTGGGTTCTCTCTTACACCAATAAAAACTTCTGGGTTCTCTCTTACACCAATAAAAACTGGGCGCCACCACATAACTGAAAAATTGTTGAGTGTGGCAGAAAACAGCAAAACAATCAATCAAATATGCGTTAAAATCATATAGCATCACTGAAGAGACATTATTTGTCGAAATTCGCATCTAGTGTATCAAAATTGGTACCGTATAAGTTTTACATTATGACCCCTGGGTCGAGGCCTCTGCTGGTGGACTGTTAGTCCCCGAGGGTCTCTACAGCTCACTAGCTTGAAAATACGGATGTATATTTAATTGCTGTTATTAAATTTAGAAATTCATTTCAAAATTAAGGATTATCTCCCTCATGCATAGCTCTTATCCTTGGACGAATTTGGCTCCACTTGTTTGTTTGGCACGCTGTTTTTGGCTATATTTAGATCTAAAACTTCATAGTTATTTCGGATTTCAAACATTTCGGTTGAGCATCACTGAAGAGACATTATTTGTCGAAATGCGCATCTGGTGCATCAAAATTGGTACCGTATAAGTTTTACATTACTGCTAACGTGTGTAATATACATGAATCATGATATTCTATTCCCAATGTCTTTGCCTTCGACATCGTGACCAATGGTAATGATGGTCATTTCCTTAGGTTGTGAACAATTCCCGTGCATGTATGAATCATAATAAATATAGTGTATATCGTGCTCATTCAACAAAATTATATATGCAATGTATTTGCACGCGCTGTTGCCTCGTGGTGTATGAATACATGTACATGCACACAGAATGTAGTGAGGAGTATTAGGGCATCTTCATCACTCATATGGTCCCGTGAGTTAGAGTAGGTCTTCAGTACCCCTTGCTTGTCGTATGAGGCTTCTAAATGGGGCGGTCCTTCGGATGCGCAAAAACCGACACCCCGTGTCACAGCAGGTGTGGCACGAAAAAGATCCTTCCCTGCTCCAAGGCCGTAAGCGCCGAGCATAGGCCTAAATTTTGCAGCCCTTCACAGGCAGTGGTGACGTCGCCATATGAATGAAATATTGTCGAGAGGGACGTTAAACAATATAAAATCAATCACTCATCACTCATATAAACTATTTGCGTAATGGATATCCTCGTCTGTCCGTCGTAGTTCGTCAACTTTTGAACATTTCGTACTCCTCAGATATACATGACTAAGTTTCGCCATATCGGAACGACAATTGTGCATTTCGTATTTCTTGCTTCATTCGTCTCATGGGGTAGGACTGGTTATGAGTTTAATCTCCAAGGAGTTACAAAATATATACGAACCGTGTTAAAATGTATCATACATGTATGTATCTAAATGTTTAAAACTTCTTTCGCTGTTCTTGCATGAACATCTAGCAAACAAAAGTACATAGTTATGACACTGAGCACGGAAGCCTCAATCAAACTTGTGAAACCCAAAGTCCTTGAGTCAGGATACAGAATCTAGAGTGGGGATGTATGAATCACATAGTGATCTACTCCTGGGTATCTAGGAAATAAACAAGATACTTTGTTATGTACATCATGGCAACCTTTTTAAATTCATGACCCAGGAGTCAGGGGTTCTGTCTCCAGAGTGAGGTTACATACATGAGGATCATTTAGAGAAAATACAGCTATCTTCTTTACACCTACCTACAAAACGGTCGCTCAGTGGTAGATCATTCGCTTAGTAACCGGAAGGTTGTGAGTTCGAGTCCCGCTTGTGTTGCACCTAAGATGTAAACTTAGGTAGTGATTACTCCTTCGCTAAACACTTGGCATCACCTTTTTTGGATGTGACCTTAACAACGGAGATCCCGTGTCGCGGCAGGCATTGGCCCGTTAAGGAATCCTCACTGCTACGGTCATATGCACTAAAAAGGGCTAAATTAATGGCACTTCACATACAGCTGGTGACGTCTCGATATGAGTGAAAAATTCTTAACAGGGCGGAAAGCAAACAAACCTACCTACCTGCAAAACACAAAACCACCTACCTACAACACCTAAACACTTCTACCTACAGCGCACAAATACCCATACCTACAAAGCACAACCTCTACCTACACCACACAAACACTCCTACCTACAAAGCACAAATACCCCTACCTACAAAGCACAGAAACTCCTACCTACAAAGCACAGAAACTCCTACCTACAAAACACACAAACTCCTACCTACAAAACACACAAACTCCTACCTACAAAACACACAAACTCCTACCTACAAAACACACAAACTCCTACCTACAACGCACACAAACTCCTACCTACAAAGCACAAACACTCCTACCCACAAAGCACAAACACTCCTACCTACAAATCACAAACAATTCCATCTACAACGCATAAAAACTAGATGTGTAGTGATGGTGGCATATAAGGACATCTACCAAACTTGTGAAATTCATAAGCCCAGGATAAATATTTTCGGTCCCTGGGTAGGGAGTTATGGCTCATAACCTGATAATGCATTAAATCTTTAGAATACTCTTGACTCCTGAATATCTGCTTCATGATTTTCACAAGGTTGCTTTTGACCGGAAAATGTGTCATATTTATGACATTAATTTTCAAATTATTGGACAATGCCAGGTAAACCCAAAGACGTTTTTGACGTCTACAGGTAGACTGAAAATAAGAGAGAAAGACAATACATTGTGAATTGAAACAAATCTAATTTTTTGATTCCCTAAGTCAACACAGATATCGGAAAATCACATAAACATTTAACACCAGTCATTGTTATATCACATCAAAACGTAAATTTGAAAGACATATCCCCCTGCTGTATTTAGAAACTTCTTCACAAACGCTTTTTCTGGATGTTTTCTTTATTATTATCTCTTAATTTTGAATTATTATTTTAGCTTCCATGACTATTTTTCCTTCATTTCACGACATCGAGGGTTCTTTTTGCTGGCGTTAATTATTTCCTCATCCAATATATTCGAAAACATAATACTTTTGAGATGAAAAGGCTCCTGGCCATAGCTTTCTCGCCAATTTATCACTATTAAGACAGTATTCGCAGAACTTTTATTTACATAATTAAATTTTGATAGTGCAATGAGAAATGCAGTGAGAGTCTTTTATTATGACAATGACACGGAATATAAGTTGTTCATGCCGGACCCGTGACTCTCATTTGTATTGTCTGGCGCTTAGTTAAGGACCAGTCGCTATGATTTACGTGGTGCCGTGACCAGTCGCTATGATTTACGTGGTGCCGTGACCAGTCGCTATGATTTACGTGGTGCCGTGATCGAGAGTCACACGCCGACATCACGATAATCATGTGAGCACTCTGACCACCAGGCGACCAATGATGACCAAATGTAAATATGGTAAAACTATTATAGCTATCTAGTTTTCAGGTCGATATATCCCTGTGAAGTCGAAATAAAAAACACCACAGGGTCGTCCACTTCTGCTTTATACTTCCATATTTGATTGAAAATAGATATTAACGGTAATGATAAACGGGATGATTCCAGCTTCCCCATCTCAACTTCCCATATTTATGTAGCAATATTCCATTATCACCTGCATATGGTGTTTATATCTCTCAACTGATTCGATACGCAAGAGCTTGTTCTGTGTATGATCAGTTTTTAAACCAAGGCAGGCTAATGACAACAAGTTGCTGGTGCAGGAGTTTCAACAGTGTCGTTTAAAGTCAGTATCATATAATAAATTTAATGGTCTTTATAACAATCTAGTTTGCCAATACAACCTATCATTGGGTCAAATGCTTTCTGACTTCTTTCATATCGATTGTTAGGCCGTTTTTGGCACGCTGATTTTGGATTAGATGACAAAATTCTCCAGAGACACCAATTGTCTTAAAACTCTGTTGCATGTTTCGGAATGAAATAAAAACAGGAAATTCGTATATAACACTCATACGATAATTTAATATAACTCCTTCCAGTGACGGACCCAGGTATGATTTATTTTTGTTTAGTCTCATGAGGTTGGAACTACCTTAAATCACATTTTCAAAATTACTTTGTAACTATTCTTTGTCAACAGCTTTGTCATGTCCGCCTGTCTGGGACCACATTATGTGTTGGAACGCCACAGAATCCGGGGCCACGGCCACACAACCATGTCCTAGCTACATCCACAAGTTTCTCCTGCACGGTAAGAAAAGCATCTCTGTAAAGAGAGCCATTGTTATCTCCATAATATATCCAAACTATCCAAATATAATCCATAACGAGTGAAAAAAAAACTTAACTTCTCCAATGTACGGTATATCACACACAAAAAGCTTTTAAACATCTCCAATGTACGGTATATCACACACACAAAAAAGCTTAACATCTCCAATGTACGGTATTTCACACACACACAAAATCTTAACTTCTGTAATGTACCGTATATCACATAAATTGGGCGTCGGGATTATTTTGTTGGTATCTCAAAAAAGTAGACTAAACAGTTCATAAGTTTTTGGTGGATTTGAATTTTGTTCCTCCGCCAAACATTGCATAAAAAAACTTATACTGTAAAGCATAAAAAAAATCTAGGAGTGGCTAGGTGGATACACCAATTTCGAAAAAGAAAGCGTGTTCACTAGAAAGTGGCCAATTTCATTGAACGTATGTATTATGCATTAAAGGAAGTTTAATATTCAGAATTGGTTCACAAAAAATACGTATTTGCCTGAATAGAAGTGCACGCTCTCAGTTCGATAGTGAATATAACTATAGGGGAGACAGGAAGTCCATTGTTACATTCCTAGTTCGGTACTGTACAGAAAGGCAGTCCATTTTTACATTCCTAGTCCGGTAATGTACACAGCTATAGGGGAGACAGGTAGTCCGTCGTGACATTCCTAGTCCGGTACTGTACAGACAGGCAGTCCGTCGTTATATTCCTAATCCGGTAGTGTACATACAAAAATCCGCTTTTACATTCCTAGTCCGGTACTGTACAGACAGAAAGTCCGTCGTTACATTCCTAGTCCGGTAGTGTACATACAAAAATCCGCTTTTACATTCCTAGTCCGGTAATGTACAGACAGAAAGTCCGTCGTTACATTCCTAGTCCGGTAGTGTACATACAAAAATCCGCTTTTACATTCCTAGTCCGGTAGTGTACAGACAGAAAGTCCGTCGTTACATTCCTAGTCCGGTAGTGTACAGACAGACAGTCCGTTGTTACATTCCCTAGTCCGGTACTGTACAGACAGACATTCTGTCGATACTTTCCTAGTCCGGTAGTGTACAGACAGACAGTCCGTCGTTATATTCCTAGTCCGGTAGTGTACAGACAGGCAGTCTGTCGATACTTTCCTAGTCCGGTAGTGTACAGACAGACAGTCCGTCGTTATATTCCTAGTCCGGTAGTGTACAGACAGACAGTCCGTCGGTACGTTCCTAGTCCGGTAATGTACAGACAGACAGTCCGTCGTTATATTCCTAGTCCGGTAATGTACAGACAGGCAGTCTGTCGATACTTTCCTAGTCCGGTAGTGTACAGACAGACAGTCCGTCGTTATATTCCTAGTCCGGTAGTGTACAGACAGACAGTCCGTCGTTATATTCCTAGTCCGGTAGTGTACAGACAGACAATCCGTCGTTACATTCCTAGTCCGGTAGTGTAGAGACAGACAGTCCGTCGTTACATTCCTAGTCTGGTACTGTACAAACAGGAAGTCCGTCGTTACATTCCTAGTCCGGTAATGTACAGACAGAAAATCCGCCTTTACATTCCTAGTCCGGTAGTGTAGAGACAGACAGTCCGTCGTTACATTCCTAGTCTGGTACTGTACAAACAGGAAGTCCGTCGTTACATTCCTAGTCCGGTAGTGTACAGACAGGAAGTCCGTCGTTACATTCCTAGTCCGGTAGTGTACAGACAAAAATCCGCTTTAAAATTCCTAGTCCGGTACTGTACAGACAGAAAGTCCGTCGTGATATTTTTAGTCCGATACTGTACAGACAGACAGTCCATCGTTATATTCCTAGTCCGGTAATGTACAAACAGGAAGTCTGTCGTTACATTCCTTGTCCGGTAGTGTACAGACAGACAGTCCGTCGTCATATTCCTATTCCGGTAGTATATAGACAATCTGTCGTTACATTCCTAGTCTGGTACTGTACAGACAGAAAGTCCGTCGTGATATTCCTAGTCCGGTACTCTACAGCCAGAAAGTCCGCTGTTATATTCTTAGTCCGATACTGTACAGATAGGAAGTCCGTCGTTACATTCATAGTCCGGTAGTGTACAGACAGACAGTCCGCTGTTATATTCCTAGTCCGGTAGTGTACAGATAGGCAGTCCGTTGTTACATTCATAGTCCGTCGTGACATTCCTAGTCCGGTACTGAACAGACAGGAAGTCCGTTGTTACATTCCTCGTCCGATACTGTATAGACAGAAAGTCCGTCTTTACATTCCTAGTCCGGTACTGTACAGACAGGAAGTCCGTTGTTACATTCCTAGTCCGGTAATGAACAGACAGGAAGTCCGTCGTTATATTCCTAGTCCGGTAGTGTACAGACAGACAGTCCGTCGTTACATTCCTAGTCCGGTAATGTACAGATAGGAAGTCCGTCGGTACGTTCCTAGTTCGGTAATGTACAGACAGACAGTCCGTCGTTATATTCCTAGTCCGGTACTGTACAGACAGACAGTCTGTTGTTATATTCCTAGTCCGGTACTGTACAGACAGACAGTTCGTCGTTATATTCCTAGTCCGGTAGTGTACAGACAGACAGTCCGTCGTTATATTCCTAGTCCGGTAGTGTACAGACAGACAGTCCGTCGTTATATTCCTAGTCCAGTAATGTACAGACAGACAGTCCGTCGTTATATTCCTAGTCCGGTAATATACAGACAGACAGTCCGTCGTTATATTCCTAGTCCGGTACTGTACAGACAGACAGTCCGTCGTTACATTCCTAGTCCGGTACTGTACAGACAGACAGTTCGTCGTTATATTCCCAGTCCGGTAGTGTACAGACAGACAGTTCGTCGTTACATTCCTAGTCCGGTAGTGTACATACAGACAGTCCGTCGTTATATTCCTAGTCCGGTAATGTACAGACAGAAAGTCTGCTGTTACATTCCTAGTCCGGTAGTGTACAGACAGACAGTTCGTCGTTACATTCCTAGTCCGGTAGTGTACAGACAGACAGTTCGTCGTTATATTCCTAGTCCGGTAGTGTACAGACAGACAGTTCGTCGTTATATTCCTAGTCCGGTAGTGTACAGACAGACAGTCCGTCGTTACATTCCTAGTCCGGTAATGTACAGATAGGAAGTCCGTCGGTACGTTCCTAGTCCGGTACTGTACAGACAGGAAGTCTGTTGTTACATTCCTAGTCCGGTACTGTACAAACAGACAGTCCGTCGTTATATTCCTAGTCCGGTAGTGTACAGACAGACCGTCCGTCGTTATATTCCTAGTCCGGTAGTGTACAGACAGACAGTCCGTCGTTATATTCCTAGTCCGGTAATGTACAGACAGACAGTCCGTCGTTATATTCCTAGTCCGGTAATGTACAGACAGACAGTCCGTCGTTATATTCCTAGTCCGGTACTGTACAGACAGACAGTCCGTCGTTATATTCCTAGTCCGGTACTGTACAGACAGACAGTTCGTCGTTACATTCCTAGTCCGGTAGTGTACAGACAGACAGTCCGTCGTTATATTCCTAGTCCGGTAGTGTACAGACAGACAGTCCGTCGTTATATTCCTAGTCCGGTAATGTACAAACAGGCAGTCTGTCGTTACATTCCTAGTCCGGTAGTGTACAGACAGAAAGTCCGTCGTTATATTCCTGGTCCGGTAATGTACAGACAGACAGTCCGTCGTTATATTCCTAGTCCGGTAGTGTACAGACAGACAGTCCGTCGTTATATTCCTAGTCCGGTAATGTACAAACAGGCAGTCTGTCGTTACATTCCTAGTCCGGTAGTGTACAGACAGACAGTCCGTCGTTATATTCCTAGTCCGGTAATGTACAGACAGACAGTCCGTCGTTATATTCCTAGTCCGGTAATGTACAGACAGACAGTCCGTCGTTATATTCCTAGTCCGGTAATGTACAGACAGACAGTCTGTCGTTACATTCCTAGTCCGGTAGTGTACAGACAGAAAGTCCGTCGTTACATTCCTAGTCCGGTAATGTACAGACAGACAGTCCGTCGTTATATTCCTAGTCCGGTAATGTACAGACAGACAGTCTGTCGTTACATTCCTAGTCCGGTAATGTACACAGCTATAGGGAGACAGGCAGTTATTATGAGGTCACTCTATCTCGGTTACGATATTATGTTCATCGTGTGTTACATGTAATATGAAAACTACGGCAGTAGTGTTTAACAAAGACATAGAACCGTCAGAAATTTCTGATACAATTGATAACAAAGAACGAGTCGATTAAATAAGAAAAGAACTGTCCAAACAAGTCCTTATTCAAATATAAAAATAAGCAAGGTGTTCTATCAATGTCTATTTCCAGATATTCATTCTATAATTGTGACCAGCCTAATGGCATACATTGTACCTACATGTATATATCCATTTTTCTGTAAACCTTTTAAGTGATATTAGTTTGGTTATCTGGAACTACGTAGGGACTTGTGTGGTCATTTTTCATTTCTAAGAAAATATATTTCTGGCTTCGACAATTTGTAGTGATGTCTAAGTTTATACCCAGGAGATATAGTCTTAATTAGGTTTTATGGATTCACAATTCTTTTCAAATAAAAGCGTTTTATCTATTCTTATTGAGACCCTTATTCCTCTTTGACTTATTCAAAACTAGAATTAATAAATGTATATTACATTGAAATATCCTATAACGGTAATCATAATTCACGAAGATAATACAGATATGTACATGTAATTAGACACTTGTTTGTTTGAAACGTCCTACGTTTAGAAACATACGATCAAATAGCAAGTAGTTGTATAGGCAGATTCAAATCACAGGAGGTTGCTGATATTTGAACAGAGTAAAAATATACACAGAAAAAAAGACTTTTTAAGCCAATAGCAATCATAGGAGATTGCTAATACAAATGTAGATAAGATAGAAGAATGCTAGAGTTTTTAATGTAATAGAAATCGTAGGAGAATACGAATAACTTCAGCGCAATGAACGTTGGTGTAAATGCTTCGTTACAACAATACGTATATATATTCCAACATATCTGTTTTAGCAAAGAATTGTCTAGCTCTAGAATGATGAATACTGGATGTCGGTGAGATAGTCTGGGGTCTCCCAACAAATTTAAGTAATGAAAAAGGCAACCAATTTCTGATTAAATATGAGAATTGATACGCATATCAATGAATGAGATAAGCCACATTGTGATGAGTCAGTGAAATTCAGCAACATGAAATTATTTCATTCAGACAAGAAAATGACCTTGTTCCAATAGTATAACGAGCAACCAAAACCGAAGGTTCATTATGCATTAAGAAGATTGCATTGCAAAATCGTTTCTCAATGTCTAACGAAATTACAATCCCGCGGGGAGTTGCCGAGACAGAAACACCAAACACTTGTAAGTTCTAAAATCATTTTAATTTCTATAGAGAGATACCATGCGTTATTTCTAAAATGGAAGTCCTCTTTTCAGGATTTGCCCAGAGAACCTGTACAGAGAATGGCACTTGGTACATCAACCCCACCATAAATCGGTCATGGACAGACTTTAACGGGTGTGTGGCGCACGGAAAGGGGCGACAATCCCTATATGTAAGCAAATTTTCCTTCAACTGCCGTATCTAAAAAAAAATTAATTTCAATGTTGACTCTTGTCGTTGTACGAAATTACCTGATTGTTATTGATTTATATATTTCATCTCCTCAGGGTTCTAGAATTACCAAGGCCAAGAAATATATTTCTAGACGTGCATGATATCTTTCAAGAGTTTTTTTTTTCCAGAATCAGTTTCAGCAAAAATGATAGACATTGAAGGCAACAAAGAGTTCTTATTATATATCATGTTTCATTTATTACAACAAATCTGTGATATGATAATTGACCAAGAAGAAAGTAGATAGAAATTATGTCTGGGCTAGCGCAAATATTTCTTAATGACACATGCGTGACTGAGAACGAAATCTAAGAGATGTAACATAAAAAACCTATTTAAATGGTTTGGGTAAAACTAGATGAATTTTTATTACTGCTGTTTTGTTTAGGAATGTAATTAATACATAATAATGCGTGTAAATTAGATATGATAATTACATCAGTACGTTTGTCTCATTTTTCATACCCGATATTCGCTGTCCATTCATTTGAATTACTTTGCACGATTCATGTAAACATGTACTCTAACTTGATTTTTTTTCGCGTCCCATTCCAAAAGTTTTTATTCCTATATAGACGTCATTAGCTTTAGCTGAAGCGCCACAAATTTTGACTTAAACACGACGCTCAAAGTCGTAGCAGTGAGGGTTCTGTATCGTGTCAATGCTCCCCATAACACGGAACCTTCGTTTTAAACCCGAAAGTCCCGTCTCTTTGGCTTCCAATGTTGGCTACATAGTGGGGGAATAGTCTCTACCTATGACAAGACTTGTCATCGGGATCGAGAATCCAACCTGTGACTTCTCGGTCTGGACGGGAACGCACTGACCATTAGGGTATCGCGCTCGGCGTCTCTATACGCATAACTTCGTATTATCGGTGGTATATTGTAATCCACGACCTATAATAATAGCGATTGAATAAAGGGACCAGTTGATGAAGGCAATAACGCGCTTAAAAGACCGTCACAGTGGCCGAATAGCAAATCTCTTCCACTGTCCATATTTATGTTTTTATATTTTTGTTTTATTATTTTACACAATAGTTGTTCCACAAGTTACGTCTGTCTGAAATATTAATCAAGAGTCAGAGGCGGTAGATCAACTGTCACCCATAGAGAGATCACAAATCAGTTTACGTGCGTCAACATGTTTCGTCTGCGACCTACATAAACTGAGGATCAAAACGTGCTCACAGGTCGTCCATTTCAATACTGCAGATTGGGGTTTTTTTTTTATGAGCAAAGTTTAAAATCATAAAAAAAAAAAGATTACGAATAGAGTGTAGAGTTTGTCGAAGCAAATTATACGTCGAGTGATCCTGGTATATTTCTCTAATTGAAGATAGAATTAGAAGATAGTAGAATTACAAAGGATCATAGCAATAGTTAATCCCCCAATATAGACGCTACAACTAGGAAATAAGTCCCAAACCTAGATTCAAAACACCACGTGATCATTTTATTACCCAATTAGTATATAATGGGTAATTTTCTGTGTAGCGACTTCTTGACATGATTATTTTGTTTTTTTTAAATTTCATTTAACGAACATACTGAAATGAAAAATAAGAATATTCTTCCACACTGTTGTAAATAAGGAAATCCAACAGAAGCTAGGCATGAATCTATGACGGATGTAATAATTTAATCCAGTGTTATTTACAACAGATGATCTAAACGCTCTTTATAACGGAACTGATTTGACAGATACATTTGTATTTGGATGAAATGATGAAAGTTGTTTGATAACGTAACTGATAGTATATAGAAAAAATAACAAACATTACAACATTACGGTAATCTCTCTCTCTCTCTCTCTCTCTCTCTCTCTCTCTCTCTCTCTCTATATATATATATATATATATATATATATACATCTTTTCAGCGTTTTTGCTTTATATTACCATTGTCATAATTATCACTTTTAGGTCTTTTTGTACGGTGTTAGTTGTATGCATTTGACCAAACTCCTTTTACTATTAATTCTAAAATATAAAACCCCTTTTTCAGCAACACCTTGATCGCATTCAGATCATGTCAATCACCGGCTATACGATATCCCTTGTGTCACTGACCGTGGCTGTTGGTATACTTCTTCACCTCAGATACAGGTTAGCGATTGCGATGTCTTGATTTCATTTCGTTTGTAACACGCAATTTGATTGGCCAAGTAACCCACTTTATTTTTCAATAAGATAGCTTGCTACATGTATGTAGAGTATCACTGCACGATTTTGTTCACCATTGATCTTTAAACATAGATGTAGTTTTATGTTTAACTCGAATTTTAAACGTACATATACATATTATGTTATAACTCAATTTTGTAGTAGGATATTATCTACCTCTTCGGTGGATGGTTTAGGACAAGTGGAAGCAATATTTCACGAATTTAAGTTTCGTTCACACGAAATAAAATACATTCTTGATTTTGAAAAAAAAATACCGAACGAATTTTATTTTGAGGGTACGAAATTTATTTTCTGTGAACGAATCTTATTTTATGGGAACATTTTTTTTTTGACGGAATGAATTTTATTTCGACGGAAATAATTTTATTACGTAGAAATGAATTTTATTTTGTAGGAACGCATTCTTAAAATAATTCTTTCACCTGTCCTTAACCAGCCATCGTATACAGTAGATCAGTTGTAGAAATTGTTAGTTTACTGGGTACATGTATCATTCGCCTGTAACATATATGTAGTTGGTATACCGTCAACTAGAGTATCCATTTGTATTCTACTGTAAAGAAATTATTGATATATCTAACATTAAATGCATGCAAGAGCGATCCGTGCTCACATTCAAAGTAATAGGAGGTTTTCGAGTTACTGCCGGAACACCGTTTTATATTCTGAATTTATACACTGTAGTCACGTGATATCAAAGTTTTGATGATCCACGATACCTCCGGTCCAGACGATACATACATGTATGTACAAGTAATTATAGTACGAGTTCTTTGCTCGTTCTCATGAATAAATATTTACAAATATCGTCCAATCAAAGTAATCGTTATAATAGTAACGGAACTCTTCTGTTTTTAAAGGTAGCATCAACTTAACTTTGCTATCACGAGAATTGTATACCGAAATTGGGCTGAAAGCGTCGTGTTGATTGTACAAATTCGCCCAGGGTATACTATGAGCGCCCAATCAAATTGCCTCATTAATTATTCATGAGAACGAGCGAATAGGAATGAATGGACCCACGGGTGATGGAGAGAGAAACGAAGCGTAGTCAACCGTGGGTTTCCGACGATGTGTAATTTCTCACACTTTTGAAATATTCATATTTCAATAGTATAGAGAACAATGATTTCTGCAATATGTAGACTACATGTAGGTGTGCTCACACAGGTCTGTCTTCTGCCTTCCCTCTTCCAGGCTGTCGACTGGTATTCTATTGAGGAGTTCCTTTACAAGTTCAATTCTTCCTTTTGAACTGATGTATACATGTTAAAAAATACCAAACAAAAGGGGAAATATTGGTTAAGCTCTGGTAATTCAAAATAAAAAAAACTGTCATGTCTTTAATTTTCTTCCGCTTAAAATAAACTTGCAAGAAACCGGAAATTCATAAGGCTTGTGCATAACATTCGGGGAGAAATGGTATTCCGGCAGTAACTCGAAACTCTCTTATTTGGAGATCGTAGTTTACCCTTTTCTCCTATTGATTTGACAGGACTGTTTTAAAGTGTAAACGAACGCAATCCAACATCACGATGCTCCACATTAACCTATTTCTTGCCTACATCCTCCGATCTGCTACATCGATACTGAAGGATTATTTCCTCAAGGACGGTTTCGCTCTCTCCAAAGACATTCGTCAGACTGGGGAACTGTTGGGGATCATGGACAACAGCCTGGTGAGCGTGTGCATGGATGCCATGCTGTTTGTTGATGCGTTGTCAGTATGTGACACTTTGGGAGGAAAAGCGCTCAGCGATTGTTGACGTGGGTGTCATGAAAATAGACAAGCCTTGTAGTTTTTACTAGTGGAATTTTGTCAATTCACAACTGTGTTTTAACGTACAAACAATCAATAATTTACACTTCTCAAAAATGTTTTTATGTTGACTGTTAGACGACAGAAATATGCCATTGCAATAGGGTAATAGATGTGCAATACCAGCGCCACAAGACGAAAGTTTTATATACAAGAATACGACATTGCAATAGGGTTAAATGTAAGCTATTTGTCTTCATTCACAGCACTGGGAGTGTAAATTGCTGGTTACATTC
This sequence comes from Ostrea edulis, assembly GCF_947568905.1. Taxonomy (NCBI): domain Eukaryota; kingdom Metazoa; phylum Mollusca; class Bivalvia; order Ostreida; family Ostreidae; genus Ostrea; species Ostrea edulis. Next base: position 8,588,103 of record NC_079169.1, read on the forward strand.
TTTGTGTATACATTGGTGGCCAGCACGTTCTGGCTCACACTGGACGCCCATGTTCTGCGAAAACTCATAGACGTGGATCTGAGGTACCTCCAAAGGAAGAAATACACTCGCCTCCACATAGCCTTAGGATGGGGTGAGAAAACATTGCAGAAATGAAATGCTTGAGTTACAGATTTAAGTTAATCAACTTTTAAAATCATTAATATCCTCGAAACAATGTTCAGCAAAAAATCTAAAGATGTCACTACGAAACCATATGATTTTTCCCCCAGTATGATAGTATTATTTGCAAAATTGGAATGATGTGCGATCATATGTAAAATTAGCTGAATAATAAAGTTGATTTCATGGGTATTTTATATATTTTACACCTATTTCAGTGGGCCCGTTGCTTGTTGTTGTTCCCTGGGTTCTGTTTCGGATATTTACAGAAGATTATCTGTGAGTGTCTCCTGAATTATCTTTCGAATCAAAGTTAACTTTCTTACAGCTGATGATATATAAAGTTCTAATGAAAGATACTTTATTGCTACCGATACACGACTGATCATGAAATTCTAATTTCTTCTCACATTTTTTTTTTTACCAGATGTTGGAACACAAATCCCAAGCTATGGACGGTATGGTTATACAGAGCTCCTATCATACTCATGAATCTCGTATGTTAATCATTAGTGGAATTTATTTTTCGTGTTCTTCACTTTATCGTCTTTGATGACTGTCATAAATCAATGGTCGTTAAAATAGATATTCTAATTTCAGGCTAACGTGGTGTATTTCATCAGGATTGTTAAGTTTATGTACGGAAGAGTAAGAAAAAATTGCTCGACAAGAACACCAAACCACAACAGAAGCACTGTTTTGTAAGTAAGAATGAGGTCTCGAAATGACAGTATATGTAACGCTCTCTTCTGTTATATCGTCTTTGATGGCAAATTTCATAAATCGTCTTGAGTAGAGGTCCCAAGGTTTATTTTCTATAACTGCAAAAGAAACGTCAGGTATACTGATTTATCAAAAAGTTTTATCATGCAATTAGCGGACAATATAATATTGATAAATTTAGATATGAAAATGCATGAATAAAATTTTATGACATTCCATAAATTCTATAATAGTCGTTAATAAATAATTATAATATAACGTTTTGACTTACAATTTTTCGATGTCAAAATATACAACTTCCCATATTTATGTAGCAATATTCCATTATCACCTGCATATGGTGTTTATATATCTCAACTGATTCGATATGCAAGAGCTTGTTCTGTGTATAGTCAGTTTTTAAATCGAGGTAAGCTACTGACAAGCAAGTTGATGGTACAGGGATTTCACCACTTCTGCTTCATACTTAGATATTTTATTGAAAGTAGACATTAACGGCAAACTTACAACTCAACTGTATGACAAACGGGATGAATTCAGCTTCTCCATCGTCAACTTCCCATATTTATGTAGCAATATTTCATTATCACCTGCATATGGTGTTTATATATATCAACTGATTCGATATGCAAGAGCTTGTTCTGCGTATAGTCAGTTTTTAAATCGAGGTAAGCTACTGACAAACAAGTTGATGGTACAAGGATTTCAACAGTCTCGATTGAAGTCAGCATTTCGCAAATTCTATGATCGTTATAACGATCTACTTCGTCAGTACAACCTCGCATTGGGTCAAATGCTGTATGACGTGTTTCATACCGATTGTTAAGCCGTTCTTGGCACACTGATTTTGACTGCGGATAACTCCGTTTACCTGATCAGGATATAGGGCTCACGGCGGGTGCGACCGGTCAACAGGGGATGCTTACTCCTCCTAGGCACCTGATCCCACCTCTGGTTGTCCAGGGGTCCGTGTTTGCCCAACTATCTATTTTGTATTGCTTATAGGAGTTATGAGATTGATCACTGTTCGTTGTCTTCACCTTGCATACACAACCAATTTTGCCGTCATGGTATTCAAAGACATATTTTCAACATTGAACTTTAAGTGTAAATCAATAAGACAGAATAATGATTTTGGTACTTTCTGATTCCTCATATTTTTCTCTTTAAATCAATAAAAATCTCTTTTAATGATATTTGTCATAAGACCCCTTTTCTCACACACTGGCTCAATTATCTTTATCTACCTCAGCTTTTTCGGCATATTTAACGTGCGATTGTTTGGTTCAGTATACTAGTATTTCAATCTTTGGTGATAAACGGAAAATGAGGGTCACAAAACACTGCAGAATGCAAACTTTTTCTGCAATGTTTGCAACCGTCATATCTCATATCCCGTTGAACAAACCAAAGAGCAACATTATTATTATTCATATTTTCTGTATTATTTTTATATACTAGTAATATAAACACTTTCAAGTACGTACAATATAGATGATATGAACCTGAAAGTCACTGAAACGTAACAGCTGAAAATCACTTGACCTTGACTTGTCTCCATTATTGGCAATGGTTTCCATATTTGAAATAATCCAAGAAGGCCAAAGTCTATAATCTTAAAATAAACCATCATAACATGAATGAATAATTGATACTTGTCACTGCATATTTCTCAAACCCATTTGCTTGTTTATTTCGTTAAAGAGTAGTTCATGGAATATATTATATAATCATACGCAAACAGACCGGATAAACCGGATTTAATTACATTTTTAGATTGAAACAATGCGTCTATTGTTGCAAATGACAAACAATGGATGTCAAAACAAATCAGCATTAGAAAACACACAGTGAATATAAATGTATATAGGAAACTTTGATTTTCTTTCATGGGACTCTTTCGTGGTGTTGTTTGAAAAAAAAATCTCACACCGACAAATCGTACTCACAGAACCTGGTTTATCGCGTTTAACAGTTTTCAGTGTTCTTCATACGCCACAGTTTATAGACTTTTTACATAGATTTGGTTCGCACATTGGACCTTTGCAACGGAAACGTGGTTCAATTTGGTCATAACTGTTGCTCAGTCGGCAGAAAGCTCGCTTTGTTACGGGAGGACTGGGTTCGATACCAGGGCTGCGTTCAACATACAATGTAGTAGCGGCTAGCCTTGGGACTAGGTATGGTGGCTAATTTGTGCCATTTCACACTTCATCGTCGTTTTGTTATTCCGAGGCGAAAAGACAACAAAACGATATTTGTCGACTTGCATCCCGAAATAACGAAAATACGACAAAATGACAATCTCACCTCTGATATATCCAGGGGTCCTTGTTTGCCCAACTCTCTTTGTAATACTTATAGAAGACATGAGATTGATAACTGTTCATTTTCTTCACCTTTCAGTAGCTACTTTTTACCCTACAATGACGAAAAGACGAGAAATTGTAAAATGCCACAAATCAGCCACTTAAGGTATCACACCGGTAATTATTTTCACTATATATTACTACAGAGGGGAAAAAATCATTAAAAATCAGTTTACAAAATTGATGCCGAATAAAGCAGTCAGACACGTTCTATGTTACCTATCTCGTCTGCCGACACCAGAAAAACAACACCCTACGCGGCATTTTCGAAAATAAATTACCCGCAAACATAACTACCCTCAAATCCACGTGTTTTTCACATGTGTGTAAACAGCCGGAGTGCACCTCAGGAAGTAGCCTCAGCTACCAACAGCAAATAGTTCCTTTGTATACAACTGGTTTTTTACACAAAATTTCCTAGTCAAAGGTACAAAAATTAAGAGAAAAGAAGAAGAGAAAATGAGAAAAATCGCGCAAGGAAAAAAAATATTTCTTTAAATATATGGAACTACAGTTGACTAAGTTCATTTTGATTGGACAATTACCGGTGTGATACCTTAAACGCAGCCCTGGCCACAACAGACTGAATTAACTGGATTATACGAGTATTTAGTCTCTTTTAAAACATGTAAATAGAAAAGAAGTTATACACTGTAGCAACTCTTCCATCGTCAAACGCATGTCTTTATACGGTCTTTCGGATGAGGTGTTGGCATGCTAAAGAATTATATAATTTCTACATATCAATGGTCCATAACACTTAGCATAGATCATATGTTTTACACTTCTGGTGACATCTGTATGTGAGTAACATTAAAGTCTAAAGTTTGTCCATATCTCGATCAGTGAATCATGGTTGATCAGTTCTGAAAAAGTCAAAATATTTGGTCAACGAGAACAATATCTGTTTCGATAATCATTTCGGATGTGCGCCAGAACACTGCAGTCTTGTTACAGGGGTTTCAACAGACTCGTTAGAAGTAAGAATTTCGCAGTCTGTGGTCGTTATGGTGATCTTATTTGTAAATACAGCCTGTCATTGGAGGGAATGCTGTACAACGTGTTTTCTATCAATTGTTAGGCCTTACATACATATTTTGATTGCCTCGTTTGCCTGATCAAGATGCGTGGTTCGCGCCAGGTGTGATCGGTCAATAGGAGAAGCTTACTCCTCCTAGACACCCGACCCCACATCTGATGTGTCCAGAAGTTTATGTTTGCCCTACTAATTTTGTATTCTTTATATGAGATTGTTCATTACATGCTTATTCACTTTTTGATAAATTGTCTTCATGTCAGATTTATTTCATTTCCATCATAAGAACAAGGGTTTAGATAAATACTTCAAATTTACCCTGTAGTCGCTTTAAAAGTATCCACACCAAATCCATAGAACTACTTGAGTGAATTGCAGTAATAGAACTAGATTTGATGTACTGAAATCGTCCATTGTCAGATACACACTAACAACATGTACGGTTATCGATCATGACTGTCAGATTTATTTTATCATCCCTAATCATAGCAGGACAAATGACATGTAAGACAGCTAATATCTCCTAAATACCATGTTAAGTAGCATATGTTTTGCAAAATGAAGATGAAATACGAGGTCATTTATTTTTCACATCTAGAGGCTTTGCGATATGATGAAAGGGAAGACTAGATAGAACTCGTTGACTTGATATAATGCGTCTTACGTAACCATATGGAATGGTTCATTATCTTGAAAATTTTGCTTTTATGTAATTGCTACATCCTGTGGATTTTATTAGCGCACGACATTAGAAGTGAAAGTCCCGGATGTAACCTGAAAAACAGAGGTGCCGTGTCATGGGAGGTGTCGACACAATAATAAACCCTCACTGTTACGGTCCTGATCGCGATACATGGGAGGTGTCGACACAATAATAAACCCTCACTGTTACGGTCCTGATCGCGATACATGGGAGGTGTCGACACAATAATAAACCCTCACTGTTACGGTCCTGATCGCGATACATAGGTATTTGTGGTACATCACTTAAAGCTGGTGATGTCTGTGCATGAGTGGAATATAATCGAAAGTGTGCTGTATACACGAGCAATGATAATTAGTCAAAGTCTTTGATAGGACAATTCTTGTTCAGGAAACAACTTAATTTCAAGAGTGTAAAACTTCTACCTCATACTTGACAAGTGTTTTGTATCATTATCAATGAAAATATCATAAGTATAAAGATTTTTCCTGATCAATATCGATAACAAAATAAAAAGCCTATGTCTATCACAAATGTTGCTTGTGGCTAAAAGGAAAACAACAAAGTTATAGTTTATGAATACGTTGCGAGTTTTTACACATTAGTGCACAACTGAAAACGGAGCCACAGAGTCATAGAAAAATCATAACATTATAATCTTTCAAAAGACAACTCAGATTTTGGTCTATTGGTCTTCAGCGTGAAAACAGTGCAATTTCAGCGCGTGATGTCACAAATCCGTTAGTTTTGGATGTATGAACAGTTTTCTTGTTTAAGCGTCTCCGGTAACAAAATCTATTTTGGAAGTTCATCTGGGAAATCTACGATAACTACACGTGCAACGACATTTCCACGATCAGTACTAACCTTCAGTTCCGCAATAAACAGTACACCAGAAGAAAAAAACCACAAGAACAATCGTTTGAAACAAACCTAACGTGCTACCTTAATGCATTTTTAAAGAATATGCAGATAGCGAGCACTTATGACGTAATATTCTGTTTTTCTATTTTAATCAATGCTTCCCGAGAATGTTTAGGTGTTCGAATGGAAGCAAAGCCATCACTGACTTTTAATGAATTGTTTCATCAACATATAAATGTCTTATTCCAAGAACTTTGAATATTCCTTGTCTTCTTCAAATGAAACATTCATCAGATGCGTAATAGGTTGGTATATCATCTATCATTTGAGTCTTACACCATTTTGTTCATTACAATATTACATTTATTTTGGAGTCGACTCTCGTAGCGAGCTACTCCTTGGCATGGGGTCCCGCTGTGCGGATTCACAGCTTCACTATCACCCTAGTTTATACGCAACTGAGTATAGTTTGAATGGCAGTGTATATTTTGTGAAATATAATCAATGGCATGTACATAAAATTAATATTATGTCAATGGAACGCACACATTGTTTGTGAAAGAATGTTATAATATTTTATAATCAAGCATCGACTTAGGTCTGCAACTGTTTGGAGAAGATGATACTCTGCGTATATGAAAGCAGATACTGCAGTGGATGTCTATCATTGAGTTTAACATTTATTAACATGGTTGATAAAGTTATGTATGATATACTCAAATTTCAGCCAAACAATAATGGTGAAAGACTTATGAAGTCTACTGAAATAATAATAATTTTAATCGCGCATGGATAAAAGGAGCTCGGGTTAAATGAATAAGGACTTCGATATACTGCATTTAACCTTCCGTGAAAATAAATGATAGGGCAATTCTTGAACTAATGTTCTAACAGACATTTTGACAAAAATATGTCTGAAATGAATTAACGAATTCTATGTTTGTTTTGATTAAATAAATAAACAACGAACGAGTTAACATCATTTACATACGCACGTGGCAATCGGAACTCCTCGATTGTCTCGCGCATTCGACATAGATCTCGGATGTAATACGATGGCATCCATGAGTGAATTTGATGCATTGCCAGTATATTTTGTTTTACACATCTTCGCGAGCCAAGGGTTTACGAGCCGCTCCTCTTCTCTTCAACCTTGGGTGCGTTAGAACGATTTTCGTAGCTTTGAGTGGCGTCCTCTAGCGGATAGAGAAAACAAACTGTTTTGTGTACATCATGTTCAACCAATGAAGATGCGTTTTTCAACTACACTTTTGTGTGTTGTTAAAATAAAAATAGCTGCATTCAGTGAGTTACACTGTTTAATATGTAAATCATTTAAAATCAATAAACTTTTTTTTCGAAGGCAAATCCTCATTGCACAGTCTACACACCACGATGTTGTATGGAGACTGACAATCTGATTAAATGGAAGCGTTTTGAAGACAAAAATTAATTATTTACACATTTCTTCGTCTTGCCTGTGTTCTGACGTAACACGCTCACTGCAGGGAACTTGGCTTGCATCCAATCATATGCAGGAAATTGTTGTCACGAAAATCGTGCTAACGACGCCAAGGGTTGTAGAGAAGCGGAGCGGATCGTAAACACTTGGCTAGCGAAGATGTGTTTTACCATACTTTAAAGTTTCAGAATTAAAGCTTATAAGACGGTGTTGTATATACCCCATCCCCAGCCACCCCTTGCTGGAAGTCGTGGATGAGTCGGCTCTGCATTTTTGGCACGAGAATTTTATAGTGTCTTGAATTATCTAACATAGTTTCATTTAATAAGAGTGTGCTTTCTTGACCTATTGTGATTCTGGCCGATATGTACGCTATGAATATCAATGAGCAGTTTAAAATACCACACCGTCGTATCATCTAGAAACCAAACTTGGGAAAACGTAAATGGCTTGAACGATATTAGATATCACGCAGGAAAGTAACCTTGCACCTAAAAGAAACGTGTAAATATCTCGATGACAAAGTCCACTTGTGAAAAGTGAAATATATCGAACAGTGATCAATCTCGTAACTCCTATAAGGAATACAAAATAGAAAGCTGGGCAAACACGGACTCCTGGATATATCAGAGGTGGGATCAGGTACCTAGGAGGACTAAGCATCCCATGACAACCTATCGAAGTCGTCAGTCGAAGTTTCCCGCCAGGCGTCCCAGAAGAAGACTACTTCGAAGTTTAACAACAGACCTGTGTCAACCTCTCTCCAGTCCCAGGGATGTAGTATCTGCATTTCTTTCAAAACAAAGTTGCCCCTCGTGATATTTCCCCATTGTCTGCAATTGTTTGGAATACAGCAGCATTAGTTATATAGCTGTCTCTTGTTAACTTTCTGTGATCCGACACTAGTGCCTGTGGCAACACAGATCTTTATTTTGTGAGTGACATTACGAACACGTGATATGTCGTCAGCACAGTCTCACTCCCGAAATGTAGCGGACATGTGGACTTCCTCCAGTAGCTGTACTCTTAGTATGGTCTTTATTTCAGTTGGTCTGCTGACCTCTTCTGTAACTCTGAATTCGGTTTTATTCTCAATGAGTTTTTCCATTTTTACTATCGAGTGGTTTTGCAGCTGTTGTATTTTGTACAGGGATGTCCGAATCGCCTGTTTCGTAGGTAAGATAAATGTTAAAACGATGCGATCCGCGGCCACTTCTGAGTTCCATGATTACCAAGCAGGCATGTTGGTTTCCTGCAGTTGATGTGGCTTTTGATACTTTACTTGGGGACACTTTGTGTTGGTGTTCATCCAGTAATGATGTGTACTTTGTTCGGAACACGAAGGGGTCGATGATTTTATGGTTTTCGTCTCAGACATTTGTCTAGGAAGACTGACATAGATTGTGGGTATTCGAAATAGCTCATTTTCATTCATTTGTAGATTCGATATATTCCAGTGAGCTCAAAATAAACGAAACCAGAGTCGTCCACATCTGTTTCATATTTGGATGTTTTACTGAACATACACTCTAACAGTAAAGTGATTAATCAGATTTATGACAAACGGAATGAATTTTCTTTTGTCAACTTCCCATAATTGTGTAGCAATATTCCGTTATCACCTACATGTACAAATAAAGTCTCTATCTCTCTCTTTGTCTGATGTAATGTGCGAGAACATGTTCTGCGTATGATCATTTTTTTAAAACCCGAGGCAGGCTACTGACAATTAAGTTGATGTTACAGGTATTTCAAATGTGATAGGTGAAGATAACGAACAGTGATCAATCTCAGAACTCCTATAAGCAATACAAAATAGAGAGTTAGGCAAACACGGACCCCTGGGTATACCAGAGGTGGGATCAGTTGCCTATGAGGAGTAAGCATCCCCTGTCGACCTGTACCACTCGCCGTGAGCCCTTTAACTTGATCAGGTAAACGGAGTTATCCGTAGTCAAATTCAGTGTGCTAACAACGGCCTAACAAGCCAAACAGCATTTGACCCAATGATAGATTCTACTGACAAACTAGATCGTTGTAACGACCATAGAATTTGCTAAATGCTGACTTTAAACGAGATTGTTGAGACCCTGCACCATCACCTTGTTTGTGACTAGCCTTCCTCAATATTCTTATTTAAAGTCAGCAATTTGCAAATTCTGTGGTCGTTTTGATGTTCTTAGACTTGGGGAGTGATACTAGTATTCTCCTGTATGTCTTTTGGTATTTGAACAAATCTTCATAGTTTTTGTAAGTATTAGATTTCCTATGGGAATCCCCCAATTAATTTCGCTTTTGAACATAGAAGGCTTCTTAAGTCAATAATGAAACATTCAGTACCTTGGAGTGTTTTTCAATATATAGATGTTTTGGCGGGTTTTTGTAGACTAAAATGAAAGAGTCAGCATTACAACAAAAGCTTGATGCAGTTTTATTATGATACCTAGCTTGGTGTATTACAAACGTTATCACGTTCTATACGTCTCTCTTAACATGCGACTCTAAAGGAGGAATAACACTTCGTAATAATGGCCGAATTCTTTCCGAACCATAACACAAATGTTGTGCTTTTAAACTTTGTAGTGTAACCGGTTAGATCAATATATCTTTTAAATCAGCATATTTGCAGCATTATTAATCAAAAAGTGATATATAGATATGTATATGTTTATTTTTTCCCAGTGATATCGTGTGTATATTTTATGAATATATTTTGTATTGTTATCTATTTTTTTTTATTCTCTCATTTATCTGTCTGTGAATATGTTTTATACAGGACCACAATGTAAACTAGTCGTTTGTACTAATTGTGCTATCCTGTCTAAATAAAGAATTTATCATTATTATCATAATGCGTTAACATGCGATACCGAGTATACGGCGCGGATCTAAGAAGTCCGATATAAATTAGATTGAAAGTTCGTTACATGTAAACTGGAGTAACACCCATGCGAAAGTATGCTGCTTGAAACTAAAACAAAAGACCCACAGGCCTTATCGGTCACCTGAATACTAGTGAAAAAGTATCACTACTCCCAAGGGCTATGAAATCTAGACAAAAAATCCTGTTCTAAATATTTAAACTAAATTCTAATGTTCAGCAATAGTATAAAACAGGATGTCTTCTTAAACTGCAATCCCTTCAAAAGTGCATACACTGATGAAAGGCTTTACAAAATATAATAGATGTATTAACATTAAAAGATATGCCTAATTTGGACTCATCCTAAAGTCATAACCCTGGGTTGTGAAATTCACCATTTCTTGTGCATCCTTTTCTGCTATTCCTAAGTATGCATTTAGTTTTTATACAGTATCAGCGAACTTGCACATAAATACTATATACTAAGTTTGGCCCCACTCTGGGGTCAGATTCCCTACTCCAGGACGACAATCAATTACAATACGTCACCTGAGAGCATAAATTCCTAAACATGTAATCAGTATCGACAGGGTATGCTTACTCCTCCTAGGCACTTGATCCCACCTCTGGTGTGTCCAGGGGTCCGTGTTTGCCCAACTATCTATTTTGTATTGTTTGTAGGAGTTATGAGATTGATAACTGTTCGTCATTTTCACCTTTCATCAGAGAGCACCAAATTCCTTGTTTCGATGTGGCATGTCATGTTTTATTTGCAGGAAGATGACAAAGCATATCTGTATCCTGATCCCACTTTTTGGAGTCCCATACATCATCTTCACGGCCATGTCATTTATACTCGATGCCGCTTATTTGTATGCGGAAATGTTTTTCAGTTCCTTCCAGGTACAGCCTTTCAAATACGTGTATATGTATTAAATGTGTAATTCGTGCCTTTTCATATGCCTGCCTATTGGCGGGCCGTATTGAAGTATGGGATTTCCCTCCATCTGTTGGCGTTTTGGTGTCTGAATCATACCTTTCACACCGATACCTAAGATTATCAAACCGGGGGTTGTGTCGTGACTCACATATAGGTCACTGTGACCTCCTTCTGATTTTCATGACTATACATACAATAATACATATGTAGTCAAAATGTTGAGTTCGGACCATATCGTGCACACTGTATGACCTAGCTTCATATGGAAACATACATGGACCTATGCATCCAGACAACCATGTGCCATTGCTGTGCACTATTTAAACTTATTTGTAATTTCATTGTTCATTATTAATTGACAAAAATGTGTAACATTATCGTGTTATTCTATGGTAAGGAAGAGCTGTATGTTTATCTTTAAAACAGCTGGGTTTTTTTTCCAGGGTTTCCTGTTGTCCGTGACGCTGTGTTTCACCGATAAGCGGGTAAGACGGGAACCACGTGCTAGAAAGGGTCTCACTACTGCAACCAATATGTTTCATTGGTCAAATTTTTTTCTATTTATACGTTAAATTCAGGAAAATAAGGCTGTATCAACTTTTTTTTTATCTGTTTTACAGTTTTTGAAAAGAGCACCATTAAATGAGTTGGAAACAGTATAAATGTATTTTGGTTGTATGTCGTGAGACATTTTGTAAAATTAAATGTTTTGTTTTATATGATATGCCACAAGCAAGTGTCTTGAATTTCAGTCCCGTAGGGATCCGGGTTAAAATAGGTCCTCAGTACCCCTTGCTTGTCGTAGAAGGCGACTAAATGGGGCGGTCCTTCGGATGAGACCGCAAAAACCGAGATCCCGTGTCACAGCAGGTGTGGCACGACAAAGATCCCTCCCTGCTCAAAGTCCATAAGCGCCGAGCATAGGCCTAAATTTTGCAGCCCTTCACCGGCAGTGGTGACGTCTCCTTATGAGTGAAATACTCTCGAGAGGGACGTTAAACAATATTTAATCAAACAATCTTGAATTTCGCTAGAGAGCTCAACAATCCAGTTATTTTCCGCATGAAATAAAATAAAATCCATTTTATGAAATTATTAATTCGAATAAATTTTACTTATGGAATGGGCACACTGATGTATGTAACAATGCTTCCATTAGTCAACGCTTTAATCATGTGTTGACGTAATAGCTGAATTCTTAAAGGAAGTAGGAATATGTTCCACGGAGTTACAGACACAGCGGGTGTGACCGGTCAACAGGGGATGCTTACTCCTCCTAGGCACCTGGTCCCACCTCTGGTGTGTCCAGGGGTCCATGTTTGCCAAACTATCTATTTTGTATTGTTTATAGGAGTTATGAGATTGATCACTGTTCGTTATCTTCACCTTGCACATATTAGTTTTTAAATAAAATAAAGCACTCCTCAATTTCCTTATTGTGCGTACATTAATTTGTTCATTAATTGAACTAATGCAGGCAATTATTGGTGTTTTATTTATTTGAGAACATATTGATTTGATGTTTCACATATGCATTAAACATGCACGCTTCTTACGTGACGGATGTTAATTATATATTGACTAATTATCGGGAAAATATACCTACCCATGGTTTTGCGCGGTAAAGTGGACCGAGGGCAAGCACATTTCCTCATTGTCAGTCATGTTTACATCAACCATTATCATGTGACGTCACAACTGAGTATGTCGGTGCATTTCGCCGGGATTTTTCAGTCTGGGTTTTATGGCTCAGTACAAGTCCCGGGTACTCATTATAGAATCAATATAAAAAAAAATATCACACTATGTGATAATAGTACAGAGTGATGACTGTATACGTTTATTGCACCTCTCAGAATTGTCGAAATTGATTGTTTAAAACATATATCATTTGGTGAGCCTCAATCATATTGTCATCTTCGCTAGCCGAGGGTTTACGGTCCGCTCCACTTCTCGACAAACCATTGGCAGATTTAGTGCGATTTTCGTAGCCTCAACTTTCAGCATATGATTGGACACTGCTCAATCAGAGAACGTGTTACGTTAGATCACGTGCAAAACAGAGGAATCTAAATACCTACAACTGTCACTCGCCCGTGTATCAAATACATATCCAAACCAAAGCATGATGCCACGTGCGCAGTTCAGACTCGTATCTGCGTAAAGAAGTGCATTTTATTTACTACAGTACCATACCAAAAGTTTAATATCAAACATCTCTTGTAATTCGTTGTTTTATGTTCTATCTACCCTAGATTTAGACAGTTGCTTCAGAGCTATTTTCCTCAATTTGGAATTCACTTTGCACACGTAGGGTTATTTTTAGACGTAGACTCAACGACTACATATATTTCACGGGTTCACACATGTTTATTTTCTAAATAATATTCTCACTGATTTCTTTTTGAAGTATGCAATTAAGTGATAGTTAAATTTATTATTAATATTTCGAATGATTTGCATACCATAATTATTGCGTTACTCTCTGAGCGCAGCCATTTCTAAACAACTTTTAAACAGTAGCTGAAACGCGCATTTTCATTGGATAAGCATGATGTAATCCAAACAGGGTTGTTTTCTCCATCCGCTAGAGGGCATCACTCAAAGCTACGAAAATCGAACTAAATCTGCCAAGGGTTTGTAGAGAAGCGGAACAGATCGTAAACTCTTGGCTAGCGAAGATGTGATATTGTAGGGGTCAGTAAAATTTCCTAGCGGTAACATGTGACTAACCATTCACTTCGTCATTGTGCCGTTTGTTCGTTGTTACAGGTGTATCATTTACAGCTATTCACTCGATATTTTAAAGTTAAAGTTCGTGACGTCATAGACTATATATCTTTTTGAAATTGAATATGTATGTTGGTATTGTGAAATTGAAATGAGAATTGTTTCGGACAGACGTTAGGGCGTAAGTGTGTTCATATGAAACGCACAAGATGTAGGGAAACAATGCGTTAAATCCAGGTGTATTTCTGACATGTGTGTCATACATTTTCGAATATGCATTTAACATATGACCGAAAACCCCCACGGGATTCAAATATAGCTAACATGTACGACATGTTAGCTATATTTCACGATACGATATTTCACAAGTGTTTTCCTCAAAGACGTTAGATATGAATCGTTGCTGTAACATTGTTTTGAACGATTCTGAATGTTCTGAAATACCAAGAGTGTGTACTTTAATTCTTTTTTCGCGTTTTCAGGTGGTGCAGGAGCTTCGACAAGTTGTTTTACGGTGTATGAACACGAAATTCAATAATGGCGTGGGTAGGAAGGTGTCGCAGATCTCTACTGGGAGGACAGTCGTGTCGGAGATCTCGTGAACTCCTGTGTGTGACCAGACTAAGTTTGTGCTCCGATGTGTTCCGTGTGAAGAGTCCGACGTAACCCTAACTTACTGATTTAAGCAGGCATTATCTCGCTCCCGATCCCCGCTTACGTTTGTCTTGCATTATATTTTAACATGACATTATAGCTTTAAGAATTGTTAGCTGTACATTTTAAAGGATAGTTTTTAATGACTAAATTCCCGTTGGTTTTTTGTTTATTTGTTATGTACTTTGCAGATTTCACTCCTCATTTGACATCGTTTATTGATGCAATAGTCAGTGATGTGATGACTTACATTGATATCGGATGAGCTGTGATTGTATTTATTAGCGATTATTGATACAATGTATCATAGTCTGTGATTGTATTTGATGTCTCTCATCCATATCTCGGTCTGTTTATTGCATTTGACGGCTTTCATTAGGGCTTCGCATTAAGATGCATGCACCCTATTGTGATAATATTGTCCGCTGGTCTGTCCATTTTTCCATCGACACTTTTGTTGTGATAATTCAATCCGTTTGCATCATTTTTGCCAATTTTATACAAAGGGAGTTAGTAGCTATAAATCAAGGACTCGCACTGAAAACGTAGACGTGTTATAGGCATTACATTGTACGTCTGTCTGTCTGTCTGTGGACGTGCTATAGGCATCACATTGTACGTCCGTCTGTCTGTGGACGTGCTATAGGCATCACATTGTACATCCGTCTGTCTGTGGACGTGCTATAGGCATCACATTGTACGTCCGTCCGTCTGTCTGTGGACGTGCTATAGGCATCACATTGTACGTCCGTTTGTCTGTCTGTGGACGTGCTATAGGCATCACATTGTACGTCCGTCTGTCTGTCTGTGGACGTGCTATTGGCATCACATTGTACGTCCGTCCGTCTGTCTGTGGACGTGCTATAGGCATCACATTGTACGTCCGTCTGTCTGTCTGTGGACGTGCTATAGGCATCACATTGTACGTCCGTCTGTCTGTCTGTGGACGTGCTATAGGCATCACATTGTACATCCGTCTGTCTGTGGACGTGCTATAGGCATCACATTGTACGTCCGTCTGTCTCTGTGGACGTGCTATAGGCATCACATTGTACATCCGTCTGTCTGTCTGTGGACGTGCTATAGGATCACATTGTACGTCCGTCTGTAAAACTTTCATATTTTACACTAAGGTAGTTAACATTAACGAAAAATAACTATAAATGTTTTGGGCTTGTGAGGTCAACGATTACAACAAACCTTAAATATTTTACTTTACTATGCCTTCAATAGATAGTGTAACACAATGAAATTGAAACTTATCTAGCATAAAGCTTTCATGTACGAAGTTTGGAGACTTATTGTTTTATTCTTAACCGAATTGTAATCATATAATCAGTGGCGGATTTAATTTAATTTTCAAATGTTCCTGTTAAGAAAAAAAAACTGATAAAAGAATCAATAATATTTTTTCACTCTCGGAGAAATAAATGACAAGGTCTTTTATTTTATTGAGTTACTTTTATTGGGAGAAATTATATATTTAAAAAAAAACACCTTTAAATTTGTGTTATTTTTATAATTTCACATCATTAAAAATGACAGAAAATAGTAGAATTGACTGCACAGGAGACATTTGAAGCCCTGTTAAAATCCAGGAGCTTCTAGGGGTTTCGCCCCCTGGACCGACAGGCAGATGTATCGCTTGTGTTTAAATTACTCTTTAATAGTAAATTCGAATCCAAGCGATATAATTGCCCGTGCCTGGACCCACTGGGGATCTTAAGGCGCCCCCAACCTCCTATCCTCAATTGCTGGATCCTCCATGATAATATGGTACCTATATAATTTTTCCACAATAAAAAGTACTCGTATCCAAGCAATTAAAAATGAAAATTAAGATGCTACACGTCTCCCAGGTTTTCAACTTTCTCAGAAACCGACTTCTTCAAACAATGTTTGATGCTAACCGATGGACTGCTTAAAGATGTATCAGCCAACTCCAAAAGATCACATAATAAATATATGTGATAACTTTTACAGGGACCACGAGATGCTCGTCCATGGTATTTTTATTACAATTAACGAGTTCGGTTATACAGTAAAACTGTTTCGTTCCCTTCTGTTTCGTTAGATTTGCTTTTGTTTCGTTTCGTTTCGGTAGATTTCACTTCGCATTTTACAGGTTCCCAAAAATTGTCAGTATTCTCTGCTTTTATCTAAAATCAAACTTGGTGTGCATGTTCCCCATTTCGTTGATGTCAAGTGTGAGACAGGAAGTACACTCAAGGTTATACTTTATAGCAGAAATCTATCTTCAATTTGGTATTTTAAAATAAACCATCTTAGAACTAACATTTCATCAATACTCTCCGATAGTAGAGAAGGCGCCGACAGGATACCCTCACAGCCATTTCATGACCAAATAATGGTGCGTTTGGATGTTACTTTTTTCTTTGATTACTACAGCATTACTGGATATATTGGGTGGGCGTGTTTTCCAATGTCAGCTCTTGTTAACTGTAAAAAGATCACCGATTCAATATGTTGGCGATACCTACATGTATTTGAATAGCTTTTGGCAGTACCTGTATATTCCATCTTTCAATAAGTACAATATATCTCGCACAAACGGATCGTCGCCACTAATGTATCATCGAAATAATTTGGAGACTTTGTATATTTTTGTATATTGTGTATGTAATCTGTGTTAGTTGTTGAATCCATTCCAGTGTATGTTTTATACTGTACTGTAATCCAATATCTACCATACAAAAGGTCATTTCGCCACCTTTATGACTTTAATAATAAATCAAGAGAATGAAATATTTTCACGTTGAACTTTCAATATTAATTTAAAGAATAAATGTCTAGTTTATTGTGTTTGTTTGTAGTTTGTTTTAATTTCCCCTCAAAGAGTGATGTCTCCAGTTGTTGGTCCTAACGTCATACCATCACTCCTTACATCCAAGTTCGGATCATTTACTCAAACCACATTATATATGGTACATGAGGTACATTAGATAAACATACATTTAAGTACGAATAAGGTCAGAGGATATACTAATACATAATATACATGTAATGAAAAAGTATATACAAAATATGTTGAGAATGATAGACTAACCGAAGTTGGCTGACCTTGCCATTGTAATTGTGAGAGGTAAAGATAATTAACAGTGATCAATCTCATAACTCTTATCAGCAATACGAAACAGATAGTTGGGCAAACACGGGCTCCTGGACACACCAGAGGTGGGATCATGTGTCCAGGAGAGTAAGCGCCCCCTGTCGACCGGTCACACCCGCCATGAACACTATATCTTGATCAGGTAAACGGAGTTATCCGTAGTCAAGATTAGTGTGCCAAGAACGGCCAGACAATCAGTATGAAACACGTCAGACAGCATTTGACCCAATGATAGGCATCTTCGCTGGCCAGCGAAGATGAATGATAGATTGTATTGGCAAACTATATTGTTATAACAACCATAGAATTTGCGAAATGCTGACTTTAAACGAGACTGAAATAATAATAATACTATTTAATCTCTTACATTGAGAAAAAGGGAGTATTGAAATTAGGAATTCTCTATCTGCCCAGAATTATGTAAATTTTGTCACTTCTTGCGATACGAAATTGGCATACCTCCATCCTATTCCACGCAGGTAGAGTACAAATGATTATGAAGATACGGGGATAGTAAAGATTGGTGATGAAGTACCTAAGATTTCAAATACAGTGTGCATACGCATATACAGGTGAAGAATTGATATTAGGAATTCAAAGAATGGATGCTCTGTGATTTCATACTCTGTTTATGTTTATTCATTTAAAAAATTAACTTAAACCGATGTGAACACTATATTAAGACACCTATCATACAGTCCAGACATAATTCATTTTAACCTCCTCCAACTCCTACACTTATTCACAACGCCCCATTTAACAAATTGAAAGATGTGTTTGTACTTCACTTCGAAATATGTAGAATGGGCTGTAAATTATTTTATCATCTCAGATTTAGGATGTTCCGATACGGCCATCTGCGAAAGTGCAGTAGTGCACATTGGTATACAACACACCGTATCAGACAAGTAGTAGCTTTATCACAGAACACACCGTCAGTCCGCTGTCACAGAGCACACCGTCAGTCCGCTGTCACAGAACACGCCATCAGTCCGCTGTCACAGAGCACGCCGTCAGTCCGCTGTCACAGAACACGCCGTCAGTCCGCTGTCACAGAGCACGCCGTCAGTCCGCTGTCACAGAACACGCCGTCAGTCCGCTGTCACAGAGCACACCGTCAGTCCGCTGTCACAGAACACGCCGTCAGTCCGCTGTTACAGAGCACGTCGTCACATAATCTGCCAGAACATGCCATCACAGAATCTGCCATCACGCTGTCACATAACACACTGTCAAGCTTTCACAGAACATGCCATCGCGATGCCAAAGTACATGCTGTCACAGAACACACCGTCACAAAGCCCGCCATTACAGAATATGCCCTTGCGCGGTCACAGAACACACCGCCGCACTGTTACAGAACAAATCATCACAGAATCTGCCATCACGCTGTCACAGAACACGTGATCACAAAGCCCGCTGTGTTATAAAGCACTTTCAAAAATTGCGCACTTTGAATTTTTTTTAAAGTGCGTTAAATTTGGGACCAAGTCAATGCACTTTGAAAAAACAATCATTTTTCAAGGTGCGTTGATGTCAACCATATTAACGCACTTTGCAAAAAATAAATTTTGCACGGCTCGGTAAATGTTCTTGAAGCATTCAAAAATGATAGATAATTATTTGAACCTTGATACATGTATTTGATGATGACGTCCCTCTGGGTCTGAGATTTAGATGTTTTGTGGATTTGGGTAATTATATTAAGCGCCTGGCTCTGCGAGAGCCCTGCAATGATTAGACTGACCGTCCCTCCAATCGTCCGTCCGATTTCATTTATCTTGAAATATGTTCCTTTCCCTTGACCAAGTCTGACCATAGCTTTATCCATATATTGCCCATGCGTAGAGGGTGTACAGTGACCTTGATCCAATCTCCTAGATCAAAGTTCACTGTAGATAAACCTATCAGTGTAAGATATTTGTCTGGAGTATATTTTCTCTACCCATGGCCCAGTCGGGCTTAAACTTCACCCATAGAGTGCCCATGGGTGGAGGATGTGCAGTGGCCATGAACCAGTTTTCTAGATCAAGGGTCAAAGTCCAACTAACTTTTCTGTGTAAAGTCTTTGTCTTGAGTATATCCCCCCATGGCTTTACCAGGCTCAAAATTCACCCATACACCCTTGCTGAATACAGAATGGTCCTCTCCGAAAACAATATTTTAGATCTACTTTGCATGTATTTTGCTAAAAACGGGATCCTTTGAGATGGTCACCATTTCAACGAAATCCAATTCTATTAGGTTACCTGAGTCACTCCTAAGACCTATTGCTATCGGTCCAGGGGTCTTAAAACCACAGAGTCGTCCACTTCTGCTTCATACTTAGATATTTTATTGAAAGCATATATTAACGGCAAACTAACAACTCAACTTTATGACGAACAGGATGATTTCAACTTCTCTATCGTCAACTTCCCATATTTATGTAGCAATATTCCATTATCACCTGCATATGGTGTTTACATCTCTCAACTGATTCGGTACGCAAGAGCTTGTTCTGCGTATGGTCAGTTTTTTAATCGAGGCAAGCTACTAACAAACAAGTTGATGGTACAGGGGTTCCAACAGTCTCGTTTAAAATCAGAATTTCGCAAATTCTATGGTCGTTATAACGATATAGTTTGCCAACACAACCTATCATTGGGTCAAATGCTGTCTGACGTGTTTCATGCCGATTGAGGGGCAGTTCTTGGCACCGATTTTGACTACAGATAACTCTGTCACAGAACACACCGTCACAGAACACGTCCGCTCGCTGTCACAGAGCATACTGTCGCGCTGTTACAGAACACGTCGGCGCGCTGTCACAGAACACACTGTTACAGAACACGTCGGTGCGCTGTCACAGAACACGTCGGCGCGCTGTCACAGAACACACCGTCATAGAACACACTGTCACAGAACACGTCGGCGCGCTGTCACAGAACATACCGTCGCGCTGTCACAGAACATACCGTCGCGCTGTCACAGAACACACCGTCACACTGTCACATAACATACCCGTCGCGCTGTCACAGAACACACCGTCACAGAACACGCTGTCACAGAACACACTGTCACGGAACACGTCGTTACGCTGTCATAAAGGAGGCCGTCGCGCTGTCACAAAAAACCCGTCGCACTAACACAATTTTAAAAATCATGAAACTGTACCGTCGCGTTGTCACAATATCGCTCAGAGAGGTTGCACTCGGAATTAAGGAATGTACATTTCATCAAATGTTATTTGAGATGGGCAAAATTCTATATCGGCTTGGGTGAATGCATTTAAACATTGACATTAATATTATTATAGCATAAACATACAGCATCCGCAACATGAAGAGTACTATCAATTCATATTAATATAATTAATTAACTCAATGCATCATTGATAACGTTTGACAACTTTACTAAGCAGAAAAAAAACATCATGCGAAATTAATCTTGAATCAATCTGATCTATAAAAAAAATTAAATCGTAGATTTTACAAAACGAAGTGAGAATCGGTTTATAGACATCTTCATCATCTATGTTTTCATTTTGTGCAGACTGTAAGTATCTAATCTCCTCTCACAGTCCTATAGTGAACAGCGCAGGGACTTACTTATAGTTCAGTAATACTAAAACTCGCAGACGATCAAGGCCATGCAATCATTTCAGCCTTCACTGTAATCTGATTAAACTGTACATCTACTGTTCTTTCGTTTCATGTAATGTTTATCTTGATTAAGACACACACTGTACATATGTTCATTCCATTCTGGTAGATTAAGATTTTAGTGTCATTCCTCATTAACATATTATTGTGATAATTTTAGTTGTTATTTAATTTCAGTGCGTATTTCGCTACTCTGTAGTGGATATTGTTAAGCTATGCCTCTATTCTTTGCTTTTGTTTAAAGCTGATAGACCAGTGTTTAATACGTTTGCTGAAAACTCTGTCTATGTCATCCATTTTAAGACAATCTTTCCGAACGTTATATTTTATTGGCTTAGGCGTATTTGCTGACATCAGAATATATCTTCCATAATATCCTCAAGTGTTTTTTTTTATTGGTCTGGGTGCATGCATAAACCACAGCAGCCACAATTTCCAGTCACATTGCTGGGGCTGAGGAACCCATAGGTTCGTTTATTTTCTATAACTTTAAATAAAAGTTTGCGTTAAATTCTGTGTAGTTAAGGTCCCGGGTTGTTCGTGCAATCTTTAGGACTGACAGACAGTATTACAGTACAACATGTTAGGTTTAGGGTCCTTAGTAGAGTTACTTTAATTCAAATTAAATTCAAATTCAAGGTTATTGAGTAAGAAGTTGATATTAACAGGGGTCTCAACAATCTCGTTTAAATTCAGCATTTTGCAACTTCCATGGTCTTCATAATGATCTAATTTACCAATACAACCAGTGATGGGGTCAAATGCTGTTTGACGTGTTTTATAGCAATTCATTACACACTGATTTTGACTACGAATTACTCCGTTTACCTGATCATGAAATATGTCTCACGGCGGGGTTGACCGGTCTACTGCCCCTATCTACTGGATACCGCATCTGGTGTGTCCACTAGATACCACATCTGGTGTGTCCAGGGACCCGTGTTTATCATACTTTGTATTAATAGGAATTATGATATTGATCACTGTTCGTTATCTTCGCCTTTTCATTTAAATGATTTTTTTATTTTAAAAAATGAACCTATGCGAGAAAATACAAATCCATGTATTTAGATTCTTTAATATTCTCATTAATTAAACTGCTGTAATAAAACTGTTTTTAACACAGGTCCTTTTGAAAATACAAGGATCTTTGGGATTTTTTCCAAACCTGACCGCAATCGTATTTCCTGACGCTATTTGAAACCGTTGAATTTCACCATGACCGCCCGAGGTCTGCCCCTGCCTTCTATTCAAATCTGATTGCCTCGATCATCTCGAAAACCATACCCAGCTTCTGTAAAAACTTGAGTAGTAACTCTTCTGCCATGTCGGGGGTTTCGTCTTTCACCCCATTTAATCCCAAAAGAGTGAGATTGTTCCTCAAAAAGCGGACCCTAGGATCAATTATTTGCAACTTCAGTTTCTCGTTTTCTGTTCAAGGGAGGTAATGTCAGTTAGGGCTTCCACGATCTTTTTCGTTTTCTGTATGCTGTGATCAATATCACTTTTAAAAATTGCGATATTAATCTCAAACGCCGACATTTTCCCGCTCAGACCAAAATTTGATTCTCCCATCCCTCTAGTTTTTTCCACCTTCAGTGAAATATTGGAGTATTGGAGACCCTTTTATCTAACGCGCGTATTGTGCTTACGATTTCTGGAGCCCATTTTGACTGGTGTGGGGGTGATTCCAGTGGAGGACTGTCCCTGCAGGGGGGAATGAACGACATTGTCCTCGTTATGGCAGGTGAATAGGTCTGAGATAGAGAGAGTAGCACGTCTCTGTGTGAATAGGTCTGAGATATAGAGAGTTACACGTCTCTGTGTAAATAGGTCTGAGATATAGAGAGTAGCATGTCTCTGTGTAAATAGGTCTGAGATATAGAGAGTTACACGTCTCTGTGTAAATAAGTCTGAGATGTAGAGTAGCACGTCTCTGTGTGAATAGGTCTGAGACATAAAGAGTAGCACGTCTCTGTGTGAATAGGTCTGAGATGTAGAGAGTAGCACATCTCTGTGTAAATAGGTCTGAGATATAAAGAGTAGCAGGTCCCTGTGTAAATAGGTCTGAGGTGTAGAGAGTTACACGTCTCTGTGTGAATAGGTCTGAGATGTCGAGAGTAGCACGTCTCTGTGTAAATAGGTCTGAAATGTAGAGAGTAGCACGTCTGTGTGTAAATAGGTCTGAGATGTCGAGAGTAGCACGTCTGTGTGTAAATAGGTCTGAGATATAGAGAGTAGCACGTCTGTGTGTAAATAGGTCTGCGATGTCGAGAGTTGCACGTCTCAGTGTAAATAGGTCTGATATATAGAGAGTTACACGTCTCTGTGTAAATAGGTCTGAGATATAGAGAGTTACACGTCTCTGTGTAAATATGTCTGAGATGTAGAGAGTTACACGTCTCTGTGTAAATAGGTCTGATATGTAGAGAGTAGCACGTCTCTGTGTAAATAGGTCTGAGATGTAGAGAGTAGCACGTCTCTGTGTAAATAGGTCTGAGATATAGAGAGTTACACGTCTCTGTGTAAATAGGTCTGAGATGTAGAGTAGCACGTCTCTGTGTAAATAGGTCTGATATATAGAGAGTTACACGTCTCTGTGTAAATAGGTCTGAGATGTAGAGAGTAGCAGGTCTCTGTGTAAATAAGTCTGAGATGTAGAGAGTTGCACGTCTCTGTGTAAATAGGTCTGAGATGTAGAGAGTAGCACGTCTCTGTGTAAATAGGTCTGAGATGTAGAAAGTAGCACGTCTCTGTGTAAATAGGTCTGAGATATAGAGAGTTACACATGTCTGTGTAAATAGGTCTGAAATGTCGAGAGTTGCATGTCTCTGTGTGAATAGGTCTGAGATGTAGAGAGTAGCACATCTCTGTGTAAATAGGTCTGAGATATAAAGAGTAGCAGGTATCTGTGTAAATAGGTCTGAGATGTAGGGAGTAGCACGTCTCTGTGTAAATAGGTCTGAGATGTAGAGAGTAGCAGGTCTCTGTGTAAATACAATGTAGGTCTGATATATAGAGAGTTACACGTCTCTGTGTAAATAGGTCTGATATATAGAGAGTTACACGTCTCTGTGTAAATAGGTCTGATATATAGAGAGTTACACATCTCTGTGTAAATAGGTCTGATATATAGAGAGTTACACGTCTCTGTGTAAATAGGTCTGAGATGTAGAGAGTTACACGTCTGTGTGTAAATAGGTCTGAGATATAGAGAGTAGCAGGTCTCTGTGTAAATAGGTCTGAGATGTAGGGAGTAGCACGTCTCTGTGTAAATACAATGTAGGTCTGATATATAGAGAGTTACACATCTCTGTGTAAATAGGTCTGAGATGTAGAGAGTAGCACGTCTCAGTGTAAATAGGTCTGAGATATAGAGAGTTACACGTCTCTGTGTAAATAGGTCTGAGATGTAGAGAGTAGCAGGTCTCTGTGTAAATAGGTCTGAGATGTAGAGAGTTACACGTCTCTGTGTAAATAGGTCTGAGATATAGAGAGTAGCACGTCTGTGTGTAAATAGGTCTGAGATATAAAGAGTAGCAGGTCTCTGTGTAAATAGGTCTGAGATATAGAGAGTTACAAGTCTCTGTGTAAATAGGTCTGAGATGTAGAGAGTTACACGTCTGTGTGTAAATAGGTCTGAGATATAGAGAGTAGCAGGTCTCTGTGTAAATAGGTCTGAGATGTAGAGAGTTACACGTCTCTGTGTAAATAGGTCTGAGATGTAGAGAGTTACACGTCTCTGTGTAAATAGGTCTGAGATGTAGAGAGTTACACGTCTCTGTGTAAATAGGTCTGAGATATAAGGAGTAGCAGGTGTAAATATGTCTTAGATGTAGAGAGTTACACGTCTCTGTGTAAATAGGTCTGAGATATAAGGAGTAGCAGGTGTAAATATGTCTGAGATGTAGAGAGTTACACGTCTCTGTGTAAATAGGTCTGAGATATAAAGAGTAGCAGGTCTCTGTGTAAATAGGTCTGAGATATAGAGAGTTACAAGTCTCTGTGTAAATAGGTCTGAGATGTAGAGAGTAGCAGGTCTCTGTGTGAATAGGTCTGAGATGTAGAGAGTTGCACGTCTCTGTGTAAATAGGTCTGAGATGTAGAGAGTAGCAGGTCTCTGTGTAAATAGGTCTGAGATGTAGAGAGTTACACGTCTCTGTGTAAATAGGTCTGAGATATAGACCTTGCATATAGAGTGTAGGACAGTTTTTAAAACGACAATTATTTGTTCTTTCTTAATTATGCTTGCTTCCTAACTGGTTTATCATTAACGAATGTCTAAATGTTGACTGCTTTTTAGAAGTCTTGGTGTTCTCACCTCCACACGTGGTTTCCTGGTTATGACAAGGGTGATGACGAACAGAATTTTGGGATTCAGATTTTATGTAGATACAAAGTGCATCCTGTATAACATATTTTTAATCCACTCATTCACAAAAGAATCTTGGCAATACACAACAGCAACTATTTGACAATGTTTTGTAATCTAACTCAAAGTTCAGATAAAGTTATTGTTTCACGAGTGCTTTCAATGATGCGGAAGTTAAACACATAGCGCCGCTACACTAGGAACGATAACTCATACATGTACACCATTAGAAGATACTACAAGTGAACAAGAATCTGCTTCATAAAGTACAAAAACAGAACTGTTGATAAAGGAGCCCAATTTGTGTCCATGGGAATTCCATTAGAAGTTGGAAAATCTGATAACCAAAGATTACCAAGATTGTGTCAATGAGGAACTCATAGACTAGTATTTTTATTTTTATTTTTTTGCATGCGAAAAGTCATACTAATTATAGAAAAGCAGTCTAATCATGAACGCTGTCTTTTGACTTATATATGTATATGATCTATTACTACCTTTTGAGATTTGTGGGGACTTTTTGATTGTTGTTTCTTGACAAGAAAGATGAAACAGTCTTAAGTGTTCTGCATGGATAATACGTATTCAATGAAAAATATCCAAGAAAGAATCGAAATTCATACCAATTCCTAGTAGGCTTCCATAAATTTTCATCGAGGCAGGTTTTTATTATCACGAGACTATCACTTGGCATTATAAATTTAGAAGTACCAAAATGATTGTGATAAGCACAAAAGTGTAACGATATCAGCAATATGTATTTATAATGAAAAACGAAACTTACTTTACACAACTGAAAAGTATTGAGAGTAAGTTCTCCGTTAAAGGGAAGGAAGTTTAAAATACGTATAATGCAACATACATTTTTTGATTTCCGAGAATATGCAAGGAATTAATTATATCAAATGCGGAAAGGGGTTTCTTTTCTGATATATTAATGTAATAGGAATATAAATATATAAACTTCAAACACCACCATGCACTGAATATCGTTGCACTTTTACACTTATTGCAGCTGGTCGCAATAATTATGTAAATCATCTTTTCTTAAAATGCAGTGATGATCGGGATAAAGAGAAGATATTGGGGTGATTTCAAGGTAACAAGATAGCAAAACTTTCAAATTAAAGATTTTAAAAAAAAGGGTTTTAAGTTCGACAAATAAACGAAGAGATTGTTGTTGTGAATATTCAATATGTACGTCAGCATTATCAACAACACGCTACGCATTTCAAATCTTAAATAGGCGACAAGATTATATTTCAATATATAGAACTAAAGTGTTTTTCTAGGCATCTTCAAAAATTCAGATTTTTTATGATGTAATATTTCATGATAATGCGAAATTACAATGTGTAAAGTAAGATCCACGTGCTAGTCGGTTTACTTTGAATTAAATCTTGGCGACAGTAACATGATTCAGCTGACCGTAAAATCGCAGGAAGAATATTGAATTGTTTAATCACTCTTATGAGTTCGAGAGAAAATAATGACCTCATGTAATTATTAGTACCGTTGTCTCTTCCCCGGACATTTATCAGTACTTTATCTGAACCCATACATTGCGAACCAGTAGATGAATGTGTAGGTTAGATGCTTGCAAACTAAATACGTCGTTTACTTTCATCCAACGCGCAGGAACGTTTTCTAGATCTACAAATAAATCTACGGCTTTCATTTACAAATAACTCATAACAAAATACTATGGAAACTGTATTTGTTGAAATCTAAGGGAAATAGAAACAAATGCTTTTTGAAAAAAAATCTGAGGGAAATTGTTTAATTAAGTACCATTCTGATTACGGAAATATAATGATACCGTGGTAAAATTGGCAATTGGATTACAATAATAGAGTTCATGAAATCGTCAATACACAGTTTAAGTTTGTGTTCATCACATATTTCCGCCAGTCGTTGATGAAATCCTTGCAATAATGTTAATAACTTCCTCACCGTCAACGATCGTTCAAGGAATGAAAATCTATTTTTACCCCACTAGTTTTTTCCCCCATCCCGATGGCCGTCTGAAGACTCGTAATGAAAATATTTGTATTTACACACAACAGCGTAAATCATGGGCATTTAATAGATTCCTAACGAACGAGAAATTCAGACAGAACCTGACTCTGCGGGCGGCGCTCCTCGCTGTAAGCTTACAACACTCACTTAGGAACACAGTTTTTAAAAATCTTAGTGCAAAAGAGATTTCGCCTCCAACAATTCTTACTAAGTTCCCAAAACTAATTAAGACAATCAGGCTTAATTGTCTTTGTGAGTGAATATCTTTTTATCTTTTAATAAGGATCTTATACATAGACTTCAAACTCTCTGCTTTCCCCTACGCAAACATAAACCAGGAAGAATTTTGTATAGTTTGTAAATGAGTGTAGGAAGCGGCAGCAGTGGGCGAGTGCTTGGTCTCTCGTGACTAAACCCACCGTGCGGCGTGATAATCTTGATTATTTCGTTTTAGAAGATTATCATAAGATAAAGAGCTGACGCTGAATGATATACATATTTTCCGCGCAATCTGAATCTGTGTCGTTTCCAAGGCAACACTCCGCAAAAATACTCAGTGGTCGGTCGAGCGTGTGAAGTTTTGAAGCTTTTTGGATTTTTGATTTTTCAGTATGAATAGTTGTACCGCCATAACGGCCCTGATTCTGTTGGTGCTGACCAATTTGGCCACCATTATAAGTTTTGCCACGCCTTATTGGCTGGAAACTACAGAGGATACGAGGGGGTTATGGGCAACATGTAAAGACCAGAAATGTGAATGGGTGTTCGAAAGCTCTGATTACAGGGTAGAGGATGAAGGTGAGTTTGTGTTCTGTTGTCATGTTTCTTAAATATGGAATATATATATGTATGTATAGGGTGCTAGAATTAATCACACCAACCATATGTTTATTTTTATTGTTATTTATTTTTACTCAGTAAATTCAAAATTACAAATTAAAAACTGTTTTGGAAAGTAAAAACACATCGAGATGACAGACTGAAAGTTACTTTTACGATTTCATGTTGTACCGACAAAGGCAATATAATGTTTTAATTTCTTTTTTAACAGATTACATCATTGCCACGCAGGGTTTGATGTCTGTGGGGCTGGCCGTGTGTCTTGTTGCTCTCATGGTGGCAACTCTGGCTCTATGTTGTCAGTGCACAAGCTGCAACCACGGGGGATTTGTTGCTGGGTTGCTAATAACGGCCTGTGAGTGATTCCTTACGTTAACGATAGAAAACCATGTTGATTACTGCTCTAGAAAACTGATTAACCAATCATTTGGAGCTATGTA